>NW_027187142.1:276520-284248 GCF_028583685.1 Petaurus breviceps papuanus | reverse complement strand
CCTTCCTTCCTTCCTTCCTTCCTTCCTTCCTTCCTTCCTTCCTTCCTCCTTTTTTACCTTTGGTACATAAGAGATGCTTAATAAATGCACATCATTTGAATGACTGATTGACTTCCTCCTCACACTACTTACTGACTCAGATTAAGGTCCCCTCCCCGCCTCCCTGGGTCTCATAGGTAGACGCCCCTGACTCTCGATATGAGCAGGCAGGAAGACAGTTGGCATGAAGAAGGGGAAGTGGGGCAGAGGCAGGAGTGGGACAAGGGAAGGAAGAACAACCTAAATCAGCCTCCCTGACAGCAAGCATCTGTTTGGGTCTCATGGGTGCGTGTGAGAGAGGGTGGGGAGGGAAGAGCCAGAGTAGGGGAAACTTGCAGCGCCAACCCCAGCCCCGGCCCCAGCCCCGGCCCTCCCTGGGAAGAACACTCCAGTTCCTTCTGCAGACTCCTCCTGCAGACAGCTAGACCCCTGGGGCCGGCTTCCCAGCTGCCTTTGATCCTGGTGCAGGAGCCCTGTGATTTCAGGTCAGAGAATCAGCAAAGAGCAGAAAAGAGGGGGCCAAGGGGGATGGGGGGGCAGGCGACATCTTTTCATTTATAATTCAAAGGGCCCACTAGATGAGAGTCAGGAGTCAGTGCTCAGCTCTCAGGTCTCACTCCCTGGAAAAAGGTTGGAGCTGGGGCTGCTGGGAGGGCCCTGGCAGTGTGGTTGGGTCGCTCTGTGCCCAGGGTAGGGCACGGGGAGGAGCTCTGACTGTCCACCTGCTGGAGACCGATGGTGCCAAGGCACCTGGGCTTGGCCTCTGCACTTTTATGTTCAGTCTTCCAGGCCCCCTGCCAAGCCTTCTAGGGCCTAGGTAACCCACGCTGCCTCCTCCAGCCCCCTGCTCTCTCTCACAGGAAGCACCCAAGATCAGCAACGAGCTGGCCTAAAGCTTTTTGGGTGACTGCCCTGAAAACCCTCAGTGGATGGTGGCTCTGCCTTCTCCCTGTAACACCTGGGCCAGGGCTGGGGGGCTGTGAGCGCTATAAATAGACAGACATCCTGCCATTTCCTCTGATTCCTTTCTGCATGGGCAGCAGTCTGCCTCTTGTTGTCTGTGTGACCTTAGAGAAGCTCCTTCTACAATCCCGTCCTCAGTTTTCCTATCTGTGAAATGAGAAGAATGAAGGTTTTTTCTAGCTCTAACCTATGCTTCTATGGATGAGTTGAAGAGTGTATGGCTGCTGGCTCATTCAGGTAGCACCTGACCAGCCCGGTTTGGGACTGGGGGCTTGCAAGCAGATGCCTGGGATAATACTGCCCCTGTTGGGACAGAGAAAGAGAACAGTCATGCTTCCCCCATGGAATAGACTGATTCCAGGTGAGGGTGGGGTAGAGAAAATGTCTGCAGGCAGGAGATGGAGAGTCTTGATTCAGGTGCAGCAGCAAAGCCAGGGAAGGGAGGGGAGGAGGGAGGGAAGGGGACAGGGTAAGTGGTGTGAGGTATGAGGAGCCTGGAAAGGTAGGAGGGGGTCAGGTTGTGAAGGACCTTGAATGTCAAACAGGCTTCAGGTTCTGAAGTGTTGCTGAATGCTTGGATCAAGCCAAGACCAAAGAGAAAAGAATTTCAACATTCCCTATCCAATGGAGAAATGACTTGGTCAGGGTGATGGGAAGGACATGGTCACCTAAAAATACCTCAAAGGCATTCATGGGGAAGAGGGAGGGCTCTTCCTTCACTGATCCCAGAGAAAAAAACTAAAAGCCCTTCCTCATCTCTGTTCACCTCCTCCAGAGTCCCTTGCCAACTACCACTGCCTGGCAGCCCATAGCAGAAACAATGCCCTGAGGGAGCCCACTATCCTGCTTCAGAAAAGCCCCAGTCAGACTTCGGTTCATCTCCTTCTCCACCTGGGCGCCCTCTCCCTCCCAACTCAGTTCTGGAACCATGAACCAAGATGAAATTAACTCTGTCATTGTTCATGGATGGGGTGTGTCAATGCACACTTCTGTGGCCCCACTCCACTATCCCATAGACAAACAGTGGCTCCTCCAACTCTAAGTTTTTATGATATTTACTTCTTCCCCTACCCCAACCAAATAACTCCAGGATATTCTGAACCCCCCATTTAGAAGAAAAGAAGAAAGAGAGAATTTAGGGTCTGAGAGCGTTCCCTGGAGGTTCTAGAGCAGTGGTTAATTTCTACCTCATCAATAGAAAAAGTGCCTGTACCCGTGATATGGGTGTGGTGACTTATTTATGAAAGTTATATGCATGGACTAGTTGTTAATAGTTGTATCCATTAGAAAACTTGTGCAAGATACAAAATAAAAAGAATGAGACAGTGAGGACATAAAATCTGATCCTAGAGGGAATAGGGAGCCAGTGTGGTTTAATGAGCAGGGGAGTGATGTGGGCAGCCAGAAGGCTGGGTTCCCTTAATAGAAGTGAGAAAGTGGGCAGGAGAAAAGTGTGTGTGTGGGAGAGAAGGTAATGAGAAATGAAATGAAGACCCAACACATCAATGTATGTACATACTGGGAGATGCCTTTCCCTGCCCTCACCGACAATCACCTTCAGGAGCAAATATCTGTTTGACATTCAAGGTCTTTCACAACCTGACCCCCTCCTACCTTTCCAGGCTCCTCATCCATCACACCACTGCCCCTGCCCCCTTCCCTCTCTCCTCCCCTCCCTGCACTGGCTTTGCTGCTGCACCTTAATCCAGACTCTCCATCTCCTGCCTCCAGACATTTTCTCTACCCCACCCTCACCTGGAATATTCTTTCTCTCCCTGTCTTTCTGTCTCTGTGTCTTTCATCTGTCTCTCTGTGTGTCTTTCTGTCCCTCTCTCTGTCTGTTTCTCTCTGTCTCTTTCTGTCTCTGTATGTCTGTCTCTCTCCCTCTGCCTCTTTCTGTCTCTCTCTCTGTCTGTATATCTGTCTCTTTCCCTCTCTGTCTGTCTGTCTTTCTCCCTCTGTGTGTCTCTGTGTCTGTCTGTCTCTCCCCCGCTCTGTCTGTCTCTCTCCCTCCCTCTCTCCTTCCCCCCATCCCTCTCTACAGGAAGTCCTATACTTTCTAGTGTTTACATGGTGTCCTCCCCATTCGACTATGAGCTCTTTGAGACTAAGGATTATAAATTTTGTGTTTCACCTTTCAGTGTATCCCAGCACCTATCTCAGTGCCTGGAACATGTTGCTGTTGAGTCATGACTCTCTGAATCTCCATGGCCCCATCTGGAGTTTTCTTGGTCAAGATACTGGAGTGTTTTCACCATTTCCTTCTCCAGCTCATTTGACAGATGAGGAAACTGAGGCAAACAGGGTGAAATGATATGCCTAGGGTCACAGAGCTAATAAATGTCTGAGGCCAGATTTGAACTTGAGTCTTCCTGACTCCATTGCACCAGCCCATAGTCAGTGCCAAAGTGTTGACTGCTGGAGTGACTGGGAAGGTTGTGTTGCAGACAGCTCCCATGATTTGTCCTTGCAGAGAGCCTTAGGTCTGTTCCATCTTCCTGCCCTCAGGTTTACCAAGCTCTTGGGGTTCAGTCCATAGCCTCAGCTCCAGAGGGTGGGCAGAAGAGATGCCTCAGCAGGGTACCCTTCCCCTGCCTTGAGCTGCATTTTGAGAGTCTCGCTCTGGCCTGATGCTTAAGGAAACTAAGGAGAGCTTTAATGACTCAGTCCTCTAATTAAGCAGATGTTTATTTTCCTATTGTGCTCCTTATCTCTAATTATTGCTTTAAAACAAACAGCCCCAGCACTGAGTGCATGGAGCACAGCCCAGGGGGTGGGCACCTCTGTAGGAGGGCTGCCTCTTGGGAGGGCTTTGGCTGCTGCGACTGTGTGGTAGGGCAGGGCAATGGTCAGGTGCCGGCTGTGGGGCCAAGGCTCCGCTGGCCAGGCTGCTCCTCCCCCCAGCGTCCTCCTCTAAAAGACAAGTGAGGAACCCTGGACCGACTTCTCATTCACTCACTCATTCATTCATCAAACATTTCTTGAGGTCTCACTGTGTTTGAGGCACTATGTCACCGTGTTTGTTATTGGGGATACAGAGGCAAAAATGAAACAGTCCCTGACCTCAAGGAGTGTTCATTCTATTTGGGAGGGGGACGGGGGAGAGCACTGACCCTCAGGAGCATTAAGCAGGGCCCCAAGGGAGAGAGGCATCAGGATCTGGGGAGGTGGAGGCAGGAAGGGCACACTGGCTGGGGCAAAGCCTTGGAGGCAGCATCATGGATTGGCCCGAGCAGCGGCATCATGAGGTCCCTTTAAGCTGGCAAGAGTTGGTCTGAAAACAGCTCCCAAGAGAGGTGTCCTGTTTCATCTGCCCTTCAGTGACTTGGGGGTCCTTTCTCTCACCTCTGGGCTGGGTGTTCTGGCTCATGAAGGGCAGAACCAAAGACTATAAGGATTTAGGGAGTTTGTAGACTCCTACAAGGAAGAGGGGCCTTGCTCCCCCCCTTTAGTGAGCACAGGCTGGGTGCCCCCAGTGCTCTGCCCTGCTCCTCAGCTCCCAGGTGTATTAACCACACAGATCACTCCTGGTCCCTCCCTCTGGGCCTGCTTCAGTAACCACCTGCTTGGTATTTCAGAGTGGATGGTTCAGGCATCTCAAACTCCTTGGGTTCCCTCCCCCCTCCAACTTCCCTATGCCCTTTGAGTATCCTCCTCCTCCTAAAGGCAGATGGGGATCTTCCATTTCCTCACCCCCCTTCCCCACACTGTCATCTCCCCCAGATCCCTCTACTTTGCCCCGTTCTCTTCCCTCAGGTGGTAACCAGCCTGGCTCAGGGCCTCATCACCTCCTACCTGGACTACCACCATAGCCTTGTCATCAACTGTGCCCGTTCCAGCCTCTGTCCTTTCCTCTCCATCCTTCACACAGCTGCCAAAATGGGCACCAGCCAGACTGTAACTTCCCCGTTCAGAAGCCTCTGTGGCTCCCTAGTACCCCTAGGACCAAATTCAAAACCCTAATTTGTGTGCAAAGTTTTCTCCACCTGCTTCCTGCCCACCTCATCTCACACGTCTCTCTTTTGTGAACTATTCTACCTCTTGGAGCTTTGGACAGGCGTCCCCTCAGTCCTTGAATGCACTCCTTTGTGGCTGCTGTTCAGCTCTGTCTGACTACTCCGGACCCTATTTGGAGCCTTTTTGGCAGAGATACTGGAGCAGTTTGTCATCTTCTTCTCCAGCTCATTTTATAGATGAGGAAACTGAGGCAGGCAGAGTGAAGTGACTTGTCCTGGGTCACACAGCTAGAAAGTGTCAGAGGCTGGATTTGAACACAAGAGGAATCTTCCCAATTCGAAGCCCAGCACTCTGTGTACTATGGCACCACCGAGCTGCCCCCACTTCTTCCTTACCTTCAGGTCTCAGAATCAGTGCCTCCATTTAAGGCTCAGCTCAGATACTGCTTCCTCCTTGAAGCCTTCTCTCCCTCCCTCCCTCCCTCTCTGTCTCTCTCTCTCTCCCTCTCTGTCTCTGTCTCTCCCCCCTCCCTTCTCTCTCTCCCTCTGTCTCTGTCTCTCCCTCCCTCCCTCTCTCTGTCCTCTCTCTTCTCTCTCCCCCCTCCCTTCTCTCTCTCTCTCCTCCCCCCCCCCCTATCTCTCTCTTCCTCTCCTCTCTCTTACTGTCTGTCTCTCTGCCTCTGTCTATCTCTCCCCACCTTACACACATTCACATATAAACTGACCTTATCACCTATGGGTTCCATGTGATCTCTACTCAGACACTTCTAGATCTATGTACAACCTGCATGCCAGACAGCTCTGCTGGGTGTCCTGTAGACATCTCGGTCTCAGTATGTCCAAGGTGTCATTGTGACCTTCTTGCCTGAGCTAGCTCTTCCCCTCTGTCCAAGCTTTCTAATCTAATCTAATCCAGAGCACCACTTTCATTCTGGTCACCCAGATTTCCAGCCTGGACTCTTCCCTCTCTCTCACCTCCAATAGTTCATCATCTCCACCAGTCTCCTCTCTGCTCAGTCGCCGGCATTCAGGGTCTCATCGCCTCTCCCCTGGAGCACTGAGCTAGCCTCCTCATTGGCCTTCCTGACTCACGCCTCTTCTCTTTCTAATCTGCTCTCCACTCAGCTGCTAAAAGAATTCTTTAAGGCACAGTCTGGCTTTGTAACTCCTCCCCCAACCCTTTAGATGCCCTATTACCTCTTAGATGCCCTATTACCTCTAAGATAGAATGCTGCTCCTCAGGACCTAAGGACCTCCAGACTCTGGGTCCCAGCCCACCTTTCTAGTCCTCTCCCCATCTGTTTCCTTCACATACTCCATATGTCAGTGGAGTTAGGTCCCTAAACTCATCCTCAAACCCCTTACATCTCATTGCTCAGAAGACCCTTCCCCCTCATCCTTATGAGGAAATCCTTCTTTTCTGTCAAAGTCCCACCCAGGTGTTGCCTCCTCCATGGACTTGAAAGTGGGAAGACCTGGGTTTGAATATTACCTCTGGGACTTCTTAGCTGTGTAAATTTGGACTAGTTACTTCACTTCTCTTGGACTCAGTTTTCTCTCATGTAAAATGAGGGAGTTGAATTGAATTGAATTCAATTCAATTCATTTCTAAGGTCCTTTCCAGCGCTAGATATTTCTTCCCTATTCCTCTCCACCTGAAGGAGAGCTCTCTTCCCTGAAATTTCTTGTAGAATTTTGGGTCAGTCTTTGCTCTCAGACAGCTAGGAGGCACAGTGTATAAAGTGCCAGCCCTGGAGTCAGGAGGACCTGCGTTCAAATTTGGCCTCAGACACTTACTAGCTGTGTGACCCTGGATAAGTCACTTAACCCTGTTCACCTCAGTTTCCTCATCTGTAAAGTGAACTGGAGAAGGAAATGGCAAACCATTCCAGTATATTTGCTAAGAAAACCCCAAATGGGGTCACAGAGAATTGGATATGACTGAAACAATTCAATAACTGTACTCTAAATACATTCTAGTCAGCCCCAATCTCTGCCCTTCTGACATTTGCAGAATTAATAGTGGTGAGAGTGGGGAGGGAGGAAGGTGTTGTAAACACAAATCAGCCTAACACAAAGCCACGCCTACCCAGTACCCAGTGGAAGGGCATGCGAATCTATGGGAAGCATAACGATGGAAAAGCCATGAAGAGAGGCATGAGGAAAGACTTTCAGGAACAGGTGGGAATGCCAGCATCAGAATATGAGCCTATAACTTTGGCTTTAAGAAAGGAACAGGTTCTAACCAACAGGCCTAAATGGCTTTCTGGAGGGCTTAGGGAAAACATAATCGCAATGAGATAACAGCTCCACTGGAGGAATAATGTCAAGGAGAAAGGCAGTGATGTGGATTTTTGCGGGGGGTGGACTGGACAGTCCACTGAAGTCCCGCTCATTCATGCAGCTCTAGATCCTGTGAGGTAGAACCATCCCAAAGTGAAATGGATTCCCCTGATTCTAGCACAAGACCCCTTGTCCAGGAGATTGGCCAGGGGCGGGGGAGGGACTCAAAGTCTCAGGAATTCTGAGTCTCATCTTCAAGTCCATATCAGCCCAGGGATGGGGAAGATGAATGTCACACTTCCCTTCTAACACATCATGCCTAGGGACTGAGGGAAGTTGGACTATAGACACAGGTCCAGCCAGGGACTGTCCATGGTTCTGAAATGGATAAGGTCAAGAGGGCTGTGGCTCCCCAGGATTTCTCTCTCTCTCTGTCTCTGTCTCTCTCTGTCTCTCTGTCTCTCTCTCTGTCTCTGTCTCTGTCTCT
>NW_027187142.1:261794-276510 GCF_028583685.1 Petaurus breviceps papuanus | reverse complement strand
TCTCTCTCTGTCTCTCTGTCTCTCTCTCTGTCTCTGTCTCTGTCTCTCTCTGTCTCTCTCTCTCTCTCTCTCTGTCTCTCTCTGTCTCTCTCTGTCTCTCTCTCTCTCTCTCCTCCCTCTCTCCCCAACCACATGCCTAGTGGAGGACAAGCTGGAGAGAGAACCTTGGAAAAAGGAGAGGTGAATTTAACATGGGTGCAAAAGTGAACTCCTGTCCACCTCTTTGTCCATGCACCTCCCCACAGGAAGACAGTAGCTACTTCTTGAAGCCTAAAAGGATTCCTTTTCCTGCTGGATTCCTATCTCCTTTGCTCACATGCACACTTGGGATTTGGGTTGCAGAGTCAGCTTGGGCTCAGATGTTGGGGCCAGCAGCATCTGTGCCAATCCTCTTCCTGGGAGTGGGACTCATCATGGTGTCAGAGATGCTTCAAATCCAAATCATCAGCATACAGCACAATCTCTCAGCATTGCCCTGCTGGCTCATCCTGTCACAGTAGAAGTAGGTCTGAAGGCAGCACTCACAAGAGGGCCATGGAGAAAGAAAGGCATGGCCTCTGGTGGTTAGTGACCACTGGAAAGCCCTTTGGATCACTGGGGGGCTGTGATTGGGGACCCCAGTTGACTCTTGGTCCTATGGGATCCTGGAATCCCTCTCCCAGCTTTCAGAATATCACTCCTTGAGCTGCACCTGGAAGGTGCCTTTGCTGAATGTGTCTGGATCAGATTCCCAAGGGTGCTTATTAGAGGGTGATGAGGATAATGAAAGGTCTTGAAATGCTGTCACACAAGAAGGGAGAATGGAGGGAACCAGGGCTGTTTAGCCCAGAGAAGAGTAGACTCAGGGGAGGTGAGCATGAAAGCTGTCTTCAGGAATCTGAAGGGCCATACTGGGGAAGAGGAGGCAGAGACCAGCATGTGGCCTCACAATGCATATAGACATTTTTCTGGCTACTCTCATTGTGTCATCACCCTCTGGGCTAGCCTTTGCTCTGAGCTAGCCTTCTCCTTCTCCTCCAACCTATCTATGGGAAAATCTGAAATCACTAAGCTGTTTCAGTTCTTGACTTCCTCTCTGAAGGTGAGGTAAGGGCCTTCTCAAGACCACTAGTGTTTGTTGATTTCCTAGGTCTTTGGGCCTGAGGTTGCATTGTCACCCACCCTACCATGGCAACTGGAGAGAAGAAGTTACCTCTTCTAGGCAGCTAGATGGTGCAATGGATAGACTGCTGGGCTTGGAGTCAAGGAGACCTGAGTTCTAATACCTCCTCAGAGACTTATCAGTTGTGTGAACCTGGCCAAGTCATTTTTTAACCTCTGCTTACCTCGTTTAACACTAACCCTCATCTATAAAATGGGGATAACAATAGTGCCTACCTCCCAGAATTATTGTGAGGATCAAGTAAGATATTTGTAAAGAGCTTAGCATAATTTCTAGCACGCAGTAGGTGCTTAAGAAATGATTATTCCCTTCCCTTGTCCCCTTTCTTATACTCTCACACAAGAACCTCTCTCTCCAACGGGTGTATCAGTGACACATGCTTCCTTAGGAATCCAAAAGCACCAAGGAATAAATGAGTTACTCAGGATCCTAAGACTGTCAAAACTGACTTCGAGGGGAAAGATTGCTTGTCCCCAAAATCCTCTCCCAGCCTCCCACCTGTGTGAGGGCAATCCAGCCAAAAGCACATTTGAGACCCTCTAGTCTGGCTCCCTTATTGTACAGAAGAGAAAGCTGAGGCCCAGAGGCAGGAAGAGACTTGACTGATGTCACACAGTCAACAAATACCCAGCTGGGCACTGAAAGCCAACATCAAGTCCCTCTATATAGCAGAACCAGGGCAAACCCTGGGCCAAGCCAGCCTTAGAAGGACAGACTCCAGGGTCCACTGTCTGGGGGGTGGGCAGGACCCCATGGAGATCCCCTCTGGGTCACTCATCCCATTAACCCTCCCAACAGTGTGGGGCAGTGTTCAGGGCACTGCATTTGGAGTCACACTGCAGCAGCTCTGGCTCTCATTGCCTGTGGAGCTGTGAGGAAGGTGTACTAAACCCAATGACCCCCAGATAACAGTGTATGGGTGTTGGTGTGGCCTCCAATGGAGCAGCTCACATGCCTTCCACACTGGACCAAAATGCCTGCAGGAAGTGCTGTGTTAAAAAACATCATCTCTGAGTGTGTATAGGCGCTTGGCTAGGCTACTCCTCAGACAGCGGATGCACTGCCAGCTACCTCCCCAGTGTCCCTGAGCCCATGTACCCCTGGGAGATACAAGAGGGGGAGGCTGAGAGATTTTTAGAACAGAGTCACTGAGAGCAAAGCCCTACAGCTGAGCAAATGGACTTGGAAATTCAATGATGTCCATTACTCAGACGGATTTGGGGTCTGTAAAGGACTGTGAGAAAGCAGGAATGTCCTCTCCCGAGGGTGACCCTTCATCCCAGCCCCATCCCTGGGTCTAGAATTATGGAGGGGCTGGGAAGGGGGTGACAGACAGCATGCCAAGGAGGACTACAACCGTAGCTGGGAAGACCCAGGCCTTGGAGGAGATGATTAGCGAGTCTAAGCAGGTCTTCTTTGCCTCTGTCTCTGCTGTCTCCTTCTCCAGGGAAGCAGGCCCCTCAGTCAAAGAGGCCTCTGCTCAGGCTGGGGACAGGGATCTGCCCTTGGTCTCAGTGACTCTAGCTACACCCGCCCAGTCACTCACCCACATGATCCAATAAAAGGACTGGGAAGGGAGAGGCTGGGGATGGAGACAATGCCCAGAAACAGCAGCTGTGGCCTGGCCTCACTATCAAGTCCCCCTCTCCCCCAACACATACAATGTCACTTGCACACAGCTTGGAGGGAGAAGTCTGGCATGTTGATTGATACATCACCCTCTGCCAGGAGGCAGGGTCTAGACTGGCAGTGCCCATATCCTCTCTATCTGGATTCAGGATAATCCCAAAACTGGATGGGTACCTGGTGGTCTCAGGAGCTAGAGAAATTCCCACTCCCTTCTAAGGAGGGTGTGGAAATTGCTACAGATCAGCCATAGGGGGTTGGTGTTGAGGGTTCAAGTGCAGGATTTCTGGGGGCCCTAGGGGTTAGAAGCTTGCCCCCATGGTGTTGACAACCTAGTAACTGAGCTGAGGTTGACTGAAGATAGCTAAGAATTCAAGTAGAGTGGGGTATCTGGATGGATGGACATATGGATGGATGGAAGGAAGCAGAGAGGAAGAGATGAAAGGAGGAAAGGAGATGGTCCAGGAGCTGGGAGCCAACCCAGTTTGGAAACCTTTGTCCCTCCATCTGTATGATGGGAGTAATGGTCTGTCCTGCTCCTTCCCCCACAGAAATAAGGAAACACTTTCTTCCCCACCATCAGCAGAGAGACATCACAGGCTTATCCTCCCTTCTCTTCCAGCTTCTGACACTTGTGCCTCTCCCCTACTTCTGGAGACTCCCTTAAGCCACTGCCCCCATGGCACTCTCTCCCTATGCTCCTAGGAAGCCTCCTTTGCCGAACCATGAACCTCAGTGCTGCCATTCCTGCAGGCTCTGCCCTCTTCTGTTCTCTACCTCACTCTCTTGAGGAGCTTATCAGTGTCCAAGGGGTGAAGTATCCTTACTCTGCAGATGGTCCCCTTTCTTTTGAACTCCAGCCCCTTGTCACCTCTTACCTGCTGAAAAGGTCCACCTGCTTCTCCCATTAGGGTCTCAAACTCAATCAACATATCCAATATGCAACTTCCGTTTCCTACTTAAACTCCTGATTTCCCTGTGTCTGGTGAGGGAATCATCACCCTTCCCGGCCCCCAAGTTCACAACTATGGAATTCTCCTTGCCTCTTCTCTCACCTTCTCTCCCTAGTCAATCAATTTCCAAGACTCATAGATTTTGCTTCCTCAACATCTTCTACACCTGTCCCCTCCTCTCCATTCATGAGCCCTCGCCCTCACCTTAGTCCATGGCTTCACTCCATCTTGCTCGGGAAACTCAAATGACCTCCTAGGAGCTCTCCCACCATCTGGCCTCCCCCTTCTCCAAGATGTCCTCCACACAGCTGCCAAATTAGTATTCCTAAAGCACAGGTCTGAGCGCATCAGTCCTGTGCTCAGTGGGACAGCGATAAAAGGAGAAAGATCTTTGGACTGGAAAGGACATAGGAAGGTGACATTCAAGAGAAGCTGGAGGGTCATGAGAGCAGCAAGTGCCCCTGAAGAGTTCAGGAGGCCTGGCCCAGATGACCACCAGCCCAGGGACTGAGATCTCTGCTGCAAGCCCAAAGATAGCCAGTGTACGGAAAGGGGATGGAGTCTGCACACTGGTAGCCAGCCATCTTGGCTTTGCTTCTGAGCAAAATTCTGGAAAATATTCTGAAAGGGATGTTTGGTGACCATGGCAGAGAGGAAGCTGGGGTGACAAGAGGCAGCGCCAGGAGCAGGGGATGATGCTCTTGGTGCCTGGGCCAACCTGTTGCAGGCAGCATCGTACGGGCAGAGTGCACGTGCTGGCCCCAAAGAGCTCATGGAGCCAGACTAATATGACAGCCACAAGGTCTTGGCGGGCCAGATCATGGGGCCAGATTTACTTCGGCTGAATCAATGGAAATCTCTGCACAGCCTCACACTAGGGCTCAATAAACCCGCTTCCTGAGTAAATTACAGGCAAGGCTGCTCATTTAACCAAAATCTGGTGTTACGGCGGCTTGCTTGACATCGGCAGCATCATTGGCAGGGGAAGAATGCTAAGGCCACCAGAGACTGCCTTTGGACAAAGACTGGGCTTCCTGGAAGAAGGAGGCCACTGTCCTGTCCTCTGCCCTGCTCAGGCCCCACCTGGAAGGCTGTGGTCACTTCTGGGAGCCACAGTTTGGAAAAGACAGGGCCAAGCTGGCCAGAGCCCAGAGGAGGTGGTCAGGTGGAGAAGGGCCCGAGGTGTGTGCCTTGTGAGGGAGAAACTGAACTTGTTTGGAGGGAGGGCCAGAGAGCGGCTCGGGGTGTTGGCAGGCTGACTTAGGGAAGAGGAGCTCTCTTGGCTTGGTTTTGTCCCAGAAGGCAGAACTAGGCGTGGTGGGGGAACTGTAAAGAGAGGCCAGTTTGGTCTTGATGTCAGGAAAATTCCATAATGGCTAGAGCTGTCCCAATGTGGAAGGGGATGCCCAAGGAGCTGGGGACTCCCCTTTGAAGGAGGACCACTTGTAGGGGGAGGGGCTTTGTGGAAAGGATCCTCTGTGAGCTCTGGGCTCTGAGGTCCTAGTCAGACCTCAGCTTCTGGGTTCTGTGACTTCGGAGACTGACAGATTGGCCAGGTCACAGAAACGTGACTTGGCTTATTGGGGGCATTGGTACTCCACAGCCCAGTCACGCACATGCGCTCCAGCACACACAAACACACACACACACACACACACACACACACATACACACACACCCACACACACCCTTCCCTCAGAGGCACATCTTCCTGTCAGACACAGAGCTGGGGGCCGTGGAGCATGGTCACAGGCCTTCTGCATGGAGGGCATCCACTCCCCTCACCAGCAGAAGCAGTGACATTTTCAGTGAGTACCAGCAAAGACAGCCAGGCAGATAACAGGGGGCGTGTGGCTCACTGGCCCAGAGCCATCAGGACCTCTGCGGCCATAGGAACACACATTGCCCCCACCCAGAAGGAGTCCTGCAGAAGCTACCAGAGCCCACTCTGCATATGTGAACATGTAGAATGCACATGTGTTTGAGGGACCACAAGAGACAAGGAGCAGGGAGGGGCAATCTCAGGGGTTGTGAGCTCAAAGGCAGCAGACTGGCCAAGCCCCTCGGGGATGGAGGAAGAAGGGGATAAGCAAGGCCTTTGTCCAAGACACATGGCTAGGGAGTCTCAGAGCCTGGGGCCTCTGACGCCAGAGGCTCACTCTCCCATCAGCCACCCTGCAAGGAAGACCCCAGGAAGACAGAGGGGGACAGCTGCCCAAGCTGGAAAGGACACATATTATGTGGCCTGAGCAGCCCTGAACCTGAACCACCTCATTCATTCATTCACTCCTTCCTTTCCTCCTTCCTTCCTTCCTTCCTTCCTTCCTTCCTTCCTTCCTTCCTTCCTTCCTTCCTTCCTTATATCATGTTTCACTGAGCTGCATGCTCAGCCCTGGGCTTGGCTACCTTGACAGATGGAGAAGAAGCATCCAACACAATCTGCCTTCAGGGAGCTTACAGTCTAATTAAGGAGACAATGAACATACACAAGAACAGGCCAGGAGAGGAAAGACTGGGGCAGCACGAACCCCCTAACTCTAAAGTTGTCAGAGAGACACGAGCTGGACCTGTGCTCTTCCTACCCAAGCCCAGAGGAAGTGAGGCCTGGGCCCACTCCCCATCTCTGTGCGGCCATTGCCCCCTGACCCAGAGCCCGGAGTGTGGGAGGCAGCTCCCAGAGCCCCAATCTCAAGGAGGGAAAAAAGATGGAACGAGTGGGTTTTAATAAGTGGCTGATTGGGGCCACTCCTACAGAGACTCCTAGCAGCCTCGGGGCCATGGGAGAGGGCTTCCTCAGCTGCTTGGGAAGAGGACCTTCCCAGGTTCTCTTGTGGCTCCATCCTCCCCTGTGCACCCCCTTCCCTGAAAAGAACCAAATCATGGGGAGCCTGGCGGGCCTGGCTGGGGATGCAGCAGGATTCTGATAGGCCAGGCTATGCCTTTGATGTTCCCTCCACATCAAAGGGATGACTGGTTATCCATATCATTAGCGTGCTGGGCAAACGGTTTTGAGCATTTCCCAGCATGCTGAGAGCCCCTGCGGACCTCGCCTCCTTCTCATTCTCTCTTGCCCCACTTCACATTTTTTACTTCAAATGTGTTTTGCAGGGTCCAGCCTCCAACCCTCTTCCCCTCACTGACAGCAGCAGCAATCCTGCTCACAACCAAGGTAGACGCGGATGCCCGGGCAGTGGCTCTCCCGGTCCAGGAATCCTGACACTGCTGTCCCAGCCCAGCTCTGCTCCCCATCTGCCCAGAAGGCAGGTTTACCCAGGCCTCCCCTTGAGGGAGACTCCGGGGCTCCTGACCATTGACTGCTACCATACGGAGGGAGCTCAGAGCTCTTTCAATCCAATCTCCTCTTTTTCACATGAGGAAACTGAGGCCCGAGGTGTGCTGTAGGGGACCCAAGAAACCACCCAGTCCAACCCCTCATGTGATAGCCAGGGAAACTGAGGCCCAGGGACTTGCCCAAGGTAACACAGGAAGCCAAAAATAATGACAGGCCCCAAGACCCCAAATTCTGAGCCCTCGACTTTCCATTAGCTCCAGCTCCCTCCTGAGCCAGAGACACAAAACAGAACAGAAAACAGGCACCCTGCCATGGGACCCCAGATGTGTGGCATCTGACCTTGATTCTTCCGAGGGCCTTGGACAAACCCTCTTCAGGCCTCAGTTTCCCCTCTACAATACCAACAGGTTGGACCACACAGTTCCTAAGACTTTTTCTGGCTATGACATCCTATGGCCACGTTAGGAGCTGTGACAGAAGCCGCCACTGCCAACTTTGCATGACTTCCCGGGGACCCAGGGTAAGAGTAACAAAGCTGGGGATGGGGGCCTAAAGCTGTCCCTGCCCTCTGGATGGGCCTCACCCAGTGGCCCTCCCTCATACCTGCTTGTCAAAATGGTTAGCCTTCAGCTCTAGGGATGAGGAGGGAAAGTCATCCCACAGCCTGCACCCACCATCTGGCCTTGGACATGGAGGAAGTCAGAGGTGGCAAAGCAAAGGAATACTGAACCCAGCTGCTCCTGGGACTGGGCAGGGCCACAGAAGTGTGCCAAAGCAGCTAGACTCCTTTGAGAGCCCCCTTCCCACCAACCTCCTCATGCAGCAGAAGGGTGCACTGAGGCCCAAGGAGAGGGTGGGGCTGTTTCAAGCAGAACCCATGCCTCTGCCTTCCCTTCCTCCTTCAGGGCCTCATACCTAGTCTAGGAGGGGAGAGGACATATGAATATAGAACCTGGTACAGAATGTGGTCAATGTCTAAGAGGGCTAGGTAGGGGATTGGGAAACTCAGGGGAAGGAAGGTGCTCAGGGAATGATTCCCAAAGGGGCTGCTACTGGAAGGCGGGCTCTCCTGAACTCTAACCCCCATATACCAAGAATAGGCAAGGGACAGTGACCTCAGAACACAACCATGATGGCTCCCAAGACCTCTGGCCACTCCCAGCCAGGCCTGGAGCACGCATGGGACATGAATGGAGTCACAGGCTCCCTGACACCTTCCAGTGTCTCATTGGCACAGGTCAGCTCCCCTCCTCCCCAAGGGTGCTGAGAGAGTGTCAGCAGGGGGCCTCAGGGCTAGCGGGAGGCAGCTGCAGATTTAGATGACATAGGCTCCATTTCTGGCTCTGCTGCCCAAGACCCACATGCCCTTGGGAATCTTGCCTCAGTTTCCTCCTCTGGGTGCCTGGGGTCTCTCAGTACCGTGGTCCTCCTTCTTCCTAGTACTCAGCATGGACCTCATGCTTCTTCAGGGCCAGGTGGCTGTTGAGGGACCCTCTACCTCGGGGGGAACAATGGTGTCCTAGCTGGGGCAAGCACCAGAGGGGCCGGGCAGGGGCCACAGAAATCCTCCCTTCCTGGCTGGCTTACCTCGGCCTCCATGCCTACTCTTCGTTCTTCCTCCACCCACAAGCTGCAGGAGGGAGAGAGGGAGGGGGTGCCCCCTGGGAGAAAGCGTTCACACTCTGAGAAGGAGCCTCTCAAATTAAATTAATTAAGCCCTGAAATATTTCACACATGCTGGGCCTGGAGAACCAGGCCCTGGCGGAAGCAGCCGGGCCGCCTCTGCTGGCTGGCTGGGGCTGCAGTTCTCTCCCTGGCACTCGGTCACCATGTCCCCAGTAACCCAGGGAGGAAGGCACAGGAGGGAGAGTCAGAGCCCAAAGCCCCTGTGCCCCAGACTCTCTGCTCTCAGCCCCTGCTTCACCCTGAGGGTGAAGGGACAAGGTTCCTTTGCCCAGTCACTAGAAGTGAGGCAGTGAGAGGAGGGCAGGGGAGGGAGCCAAGGGGCCTGGCTCCTGGTCCCCATCACTCCATCTGTAGGCTCGTCCTTCATTTTTTCATGCTCCTGAGCCCAAATCAGGCTTAAAGCAACCCCAGTCCCTGTTCCGATTGGGGCTCCCTCTTCATCTATTGGGCAAATACTCAGGAGATTTCCTCCCTTTAGACCAGGGGCTCTTGACCCCCATGGGGTCCTTGAACGTATTTTATTTTTTGCTTTTTGGAAGGCAATTGGGGTTAAGTGACTTGCCCAAGGTCACACAGCTAGCTTTTGTGTTAAGTGTCTGAGGCCAGATTTGAACTCAGGTCCTCCTGACTCCAGGGCCAGTGCTCTATTCACTGTGCCACCTAGCCTCCCCCTTGAATGTGTTTTTTAAAATTGGCAACTGTATTTCAGTAAAATTGAATTTCTTGGTCATCTTAATTTATTTTATGTATCTGAAAACTTGATTTTGAGGAGGGGTCCTTGGGGCTAACCGCTGTGACACAGAAAGGGGAAGACCTTGGACCCTGGGCCTGGCCGCAGCCCCTCCTCTCAGGAGACTGAGCTTATTACTCCACAGTCAGTCAGCTGTGGGAGCCATGAAATGTTCCCCAAAGGCTTAGCCTTACAGAACCAGCCAGAAGAGGGCAGCCTCAGACACACCACTCGGCGTGGCTGGTGCTGCCCCTGGGGATGGCCCTCTCTGCAGGTTCCCCACTTTGCTCTGAGTCTCCTGCCCCCAACATTCTACACGGCCCACCCTCCCCCCCACCCCATTATCTCTCCCCTCGACCCCAAGTGGGTCGATCGTCACCAGGAGCATCTTTCCATCCCAACCAGAACTTGCAGCCTGGAGTCCCCAGCTCTCCTACGGGGCCCTGCTAGATTTCAGGGAGTTTGTGACCAGAGACAGGAAGAGAACAGGACGTCTGTGTCTTCTCCAACTGCAACTGCTGCCTCTAATTATGAAAAGCACTTTTGGGGAGAAGAGACCCAGAGACTTGGCCAGACTGCCTGCCCAAGGGCCCCGAGACACAGACAAGCAGAACTGCCCTCCACAGCCTGCTTGGGGCTCTGCCAAGTGCTATGGAGCTCCCAGCCACCACAAAATCATGGTTCCTCCTCTCGGGCGACCCGGGGCCCAACCATCCAGGAGGTCCAATGCTGCTTAGGGCCTTAAGCCTTCCTGATACCTCTCCTGACCTGTGTCTAAGGAAGGGCTGAGCCTTGGGATTTCCTCTCCAAACAAGGTCTCTGAAATCAACCTCAAGTCCCTCCTTTTCTAGAGGAAGAAGGCAAGACCCAGGAAAAGTAAGTGACTTGTCCAAAGTCACACAGGACCAGAGGCAGCTTATTTTTCCTTCAGCTTGACTTTTAGAGCCCATCACCATGTGGCTCCAACTGGTCTTTCTAATCTTATTTCACAGATTTCTCCTCATTCATTCTGTGTTATAGTTAAATTCACCAACTTGTTAACAATTTAATCTCTCACCTCAGGGTCTTTGCATGGGCTCCTGGTTCCCTATGCCTAGGATGCCCTCCCCCTTGTGTCTGCCTTTGGAAATCCTCAGCTCTCTTCTAGGCTCAGCCTCTCCAGGAGGCCTTCTCCAATGGCCTTCCCTGACACCCTTCCCTCATGAGTGTGCTGACCACCTTCAAGTATATATGCTTCCACACTTGTATATACTATCTGTAGACAGATTATCCCTTCCCCTCCCAATGCATGGCAGTTCTTTGGGTGAGGCAGTTTCCTTGTGGCCTTTCAAGGCCCAGCACTTGGTGACCTGTAACCGAGGCTCAATGAGTTGGACTGAACTCAGAGCCTTGTCTCCATCGCTTGGCCATCACATTCACAGTCCCTGGCTTTTCTTGTCCCTAGCCCCTGACTTCTGCTTCTCCCCCACTACAAGGCTGGGTGCCCTACAGCATCAGAAAGGGTAACAGTGCTCATTATTCATGGTCCCCATAATCAAACCAAGGGATGCAAATACGACTTTGGCTCTCATTTGAGGTACCTGGGATGAAGGACAGCAGAGATGGGCAATTACTATTATAGTTGTCATTGAGCCTTTGAAGGTCTGTGGGGAGCACTGAAAGACCTCCAGAAGCCATGGTACTAGGGCTGGGTCTTGGGAGATGGATGAGATTGGAACAGGGAAGGTATCCTGTTGAGTAAGAAGCTTCATTATGGTTCTGTGGGTGTGAAGTTCCCTGAATGTGAGAGCAGACACATACCCAAGGCCACCCATGTTTTTGCATAGCAGTCCATGTTGGACCTGAGCACTGGGAGCTTTCTGTCCTGCTGCCCCCAGGTATGTCTAAGAGGCACTGACTGTCTAAGGCTGACTCTGGACCCAGAAGACACCAACATGTCCTTAGACCCAAAGCTAGTCTCCTTCCCTCCACATACCTTTCCTTGATGCCTCATGGGCATTGTGTTCCTGGCTCTCAAGGCTATGACCCTAGAGGGTGGTCTTTCCTAGGGTCCATAGAACTGGGTGGGCTTCCTAGATGGGCCACAGGTAGACATTTTTGTTGGCTCAGAAACCCAGGAAATTGTGCCCTGAGGCCCAAAGGGGCTGAGATTGTCCTTGGTGGAAAGAGGGACCAATGGACAAAGCCACTCTGCTGAGATGCTGAGGTCATGCTTCATGGGAATATTCCAGCTTTCTTCTTCTCCCTGCCCCCAATCCTGCCACTTGGAAAAGAGTCAAAAGTCGTTGTCTGGAGCCTGAAAGTTGTCCTGACCAGGCCTTCCTTTGCCCCTGGGAGGAAGTCTCATCCCTGGCTAGCCAAGGACGACAAAGATGCAGTGTCTCCTAACCTGCACCAACCTGACTTTGGGACCTGACTCACAGACAGACAGCATCCACTGTCAGTGACAGCGACAGTGACTGACACATGCTCACTGAGCCCTTGAACATCCATGGTGGGAGGCTGAGGGTGATATGACTGCCTGATGGCTCTGACCAGAAGCCCTGGGGCCACCAGGCTACCTGGAGGGGGCGCCCACTCCCCCCACTGTACTGCATCTGAAGTCCATTTACATCAGTCTGGGCTCCTTAAGTCTGGACTGAGCAGGGTTGAGAAGGCACCCTGCCAGGGTACTGGTGAAATATTAGGCACTTAGCTCCCCCTAACTGGGGTTCTCTCATACTCCAGGCAGAGAACAAAGAAGAAAGGAGGCAGCTGGCAGACAGCAGTGTGTAGCTAGGAACTCTGTGGGATTCTCTCTAGGGAACCTCGGGGTCCCTGTCTGGCAGGGTGCACCCCCCAAGGGAGGTGATGCTGATGACGGCCAGCTGACATTTCTGTGGCAAGGTGAGGTTTGTAAATGCCAGACACATCTCGGGTACATGTGTGAGCTCATGGTGACACGCGCACGCATCAGCCTCGCTGTGACCATATTCTCTGTCTTTGTGTTGCAGCTCTCTCTGCCTCTGCCCCCTCCTCACACGGCGGGTGCCATCCTCCCTGCCTTCTGGAAAACAATTTTCTTAAACAGAAAACAGTTCAATTAAATCTACCCATAAAATGGGAGCATTTTACCAAGCCAGCCATGAAATTCATTTTGCTTCAGAAATTCTGCATTATGCAGCGAGGGAGCATCACTGGGAAGTAGCCAACATGACATTTGCAATAGAAGCAGTCAGAAACCCCAGAGACAATGACCTGGAGAAAAGTGATGGGAGGGAAGACTCCAGGTCTACTCAAAATCTCCATTGTCATGAGCCTGGGGAGGGCTGAGGGGTTCAGGCCAGGCCTCCAGCTTCAGACTGGGCCAGGCCCTTCCTGTGAATCTTTAAGAGAGACAGAGGCAGAGACACCGAGTGAGACACAGAGATAGGGAGAAGGGGACCAAGACAGAGGCAAAGAGATAGGAAGATATAAACAGACATAGGAAGCATCAGAAGAGAGACAAGGACTGAGACAAACAGGGTGGAGAGAGCTTTGGTTCAGCTAAAGAAACCACTCGTGTGTTGATTGCATGCGGGACTCACGAAAGACGGAGTAGTCTAACAGAGAGAGCCAGCCTGGGGCCTGGGGTCAATCACAGGCGCAATCCTCACTCCCCTCCTCTGTGCTGGGCACAGTGTTCAACACTGAAACCAGTCACCAACCTCTCCCAGGAAGTTCCTCCAGGACTCCCTTATTTCCAGGGAGTTGGCTACCAAGGCAGAGATGATCAGGGTGTATGAGAGGTCTGCAGGGCATCATGAGAAAGGAGGAAGGATCTCTGGAGCTGCCCTTCTGGGCAATCCAGCTACAGAACACTCCTGGCAGTCTGAGAGGGCCTGGGCATGACCAGTGAAGCCATCAACTTCTGGAGGGGAACAGTCCCTTTGAAAGAGGGGCATAGACCCAGAAGGGGAAGAGGGCCCAGCAACAAATCTGCTCTGCTGGAGAAGCCCCTAAGTTCCTGGGCCCAGTCAATGGGGGCAGGACAGAAGGATGGCCCTGCCACCACCCTGGCCCAAACACTCACTGCCTTCCACCTGGACCACTGCAGGAGCCTGCTGGCTGGTCTGTGCACCTCTAATCTCTCCCCACTCCAGTCCCTCATTCAGCTGCCAAACTGATTTTCCTAAAGTATGACAGCCTAAACTCCCGAGGCTTCCTGTTATTTCCAGGATCAAATGCAAATGCCCTTTGTCATTCAGAACCCTTCATGACCTAGGACTTATCCCTTGTCCCTAGCCCCCAGGACACTGTGGTCCAGTGACGTGGGTCTCCTTCCTTGGGCTGTGCCCCCTGCTCGGAATGCTCTCCCTCCTCATCTCTGACTCTGGCTTCCTGGACTTCCCTCAGGTCCCACCCTCCACCAGAAGTCTTTCCAGGTTCCCCGTAACTCTAGCGCCCTCTCACTGATCACCCTGCACACTTTTATTTGTAAGTAGTTCTTTGCATGCAGTCTCTCCCCTCAGACTGTGAGCCCCTTGAGGGCAGGGACTGTATTTTACTTTTTTTGTATCCTCAGCACTTAGGAAGGTGTTTGGCACCTAGCAGCTGTTTCACAAACGTTATTGATTGACTGACCGGCGTCCAAAAATGAGGACTGACTTCATATTCAGTGCTGTGGGAACAGCCAGCATCCTCTGGCTAGGGATGGGACTGGGACAGAGACATGCATCCCAACCCCAGCTTGCCACTGACTCAGCACATGCATCTGGGTAAATTCCTCCTTCCTCTGGACCTTAATTCTTTCCTCTGTAAAGCAACAAGGTTGGAATCAGTCCATGGAGTCTCAATTTCCTCAGTTGTCAAATGAGAGGGTCTCTGCCAGTTCTTGTTCGAAGGTCCTGTCACCACCTGGATCACTTTGTCTAAAATGTCAGGAGAGGAGCTAGCCCAAAGGGTGAGGGAGGAGGGGGACAGAAGGTAGCAGAGGTCAGCACCTTCCTTCTCTCCATCTGGTCTAAGTGACAAACCATGACCCTGTGTGAGCACTAGACATGGCCCTGCAATGATTTACCTCCCCAGGAGGGTCAGGGAGTTTACAAATGCTGCCCCTTTGGTTCATGCTGGGGGTAATTCACTTTCCCAGCAGCACCCCCCCCCACCCCAGCTTTAATAACCTGGTGTTTTCAGAGCTTCCTTCCCTTGGGCCTTGCCTTCCAGACCTGGAAGAGAGGGCTGAGCTCTGGTCAATACCTCGGAGAGCAAAGGAGCCAGAAGCCAAGCAAACGAGAATCCATAAAGGC
>NW_027187142.1:259263-261784 GCF_028583685.1 Petaurus breviceps papuanus | reverse complement strand
AGGGAGGGCAAATCACCCAGAGAAGGAGAATCAGAGGCAGGCCTTGGACCCCGAGCCAAGCACTCCTAAAAATGGGGCATCTTCCCCACCCCCTTAGCCCAGAGGCTCTGGGATCTACTTCCTCTCCCCCTTCCCCCATACACAGAGATAAAACAAGCAGCTGGGGGTGGAGAGGACGGATTACAAAGGAGAAGCCATTTCCAGGAGAAATTGGAAGAAGAAGCCCTCAGAGGCCCATGCAGAAGAGAAAGAGCCTCTAACCCCAGCCTGGAGATCGCTCAGTGACAGCCCCACCCCCACCCCTTCCCCCAGTCCATCCCTGGGCACCCTGCCCCAGCTGGCTCTCACCCTGCCTGGAGATCGCCATCTTTTGCCTGATTAATTCTCTCTCGGGGCAGATTAACGCTTATGTGCTCAATGTCCACCTGGCTTGTGATCTCTGGAGATTGCAACCCATCCTGAGGCCTTATCAGCTCCTACCCATGCCTGCATCTCGCTCTCAGGCACAGTGTATGGGGAGAGACAGGAATCTTCAGTCAGTGGAGGCCAGAGGCCCTCATCCCAGCTCCATCTGCAAGCCTCCTCCTGCACCATTCCCATGACCTCCTCCTCTAAGGTCAGGCCAGGCCAATGGCAGGGCCCACAGCCTCCACAGCAGGTGGCCCCACCTCTCCTATTGGGGTTTCTCTCCAGTAGAAAGATGGAGAAGGGCTTAGAGGCAGCAGCTCAGGCTCTCCACACTTTAAATCCAGAAACAGATCCTAATCTCAGATGCTTTTCCTGCTTCCCTCCTGGGGGGCTGCTTTGAAGGTCAAAGGAGATGAAAGATTCCAAATGGCAGCTATCGGTGGGTGGCTGTACCTGGGGGCCCTTGTCTGGAAAGCTCTTCATTTTACAACTAATATGAGCTTACTTGACTTACAGGGAAACTGAGGCCTTGCTAGTTGGCCAGGTCCTGGCATTGATGATACTTGTGGAATGAACGAATGTCAAACTGGCTGTGTTTGGCATTAGATGGGAGCTCTCCAAAGGCAGACTCTTTGTGCTTCCTCTTCCCAGCAACAGCTGCCTCCATCCCCCAGGAGCCCTTCTCCCTCTAAGCTGAGCTGGATGCTAAATGCCTACTGTGTGCAGAGTAAGGAGAAAGGAAGGAAGGCCTCCTATGCGCTGCCTCACTGCATGCTCACAGCAGTACGTGCTATTATTACCACGCCCATCTCACAGCTGAGGAAACGGAGGCAGCTAGCAGCCATTCGACTTTCCTTGAGTCACACAGCTAGTAAGGCTCTGAGGTTGGCTTTGAACTCAGATCTTATGGACTCCAGGTCCAGCCCTCTGACTACTCTACTACCCAGCAGCGGCTGAGAAGCCCTCCCCCTCAGCGTCTAATTGGCTGGAAGGGTGAGGGCGAATTACACGGGCATATGCAATTAGACTGAAGGTGGGAGGTGTCCAGGAGAGGTCCAGGCCAAGCCCTCAGAGCCCTGTCAGCTGCAAGGATCCAGGGGGCCACGTCAGGGTCAAGCAGACAAAATGGAGGTGGGGGGATGGAAGCTGACCCTGGCTCCTGAAAGTGCCTGGAATCAGACCTCTGGTGACAGGCACCTGGCCCTGCACCAGCCGCAGCCTTTGCTCTTGGTTGCAGAGAGGAGCCTGCCGTGGCCCTTGGGGCCTCCCAGCCACTAGTCAGCTGGTGAGGGCCCCGAGGGGGTCCTGCTCCCAGGGGCACCAGGAGACCTCAACCTTGGCTGCTGCTGATGTCATGGAGAAATCCACTCTGCAGTCCTAATCCGGTCTGGCTGCAGCAGGCCCTGGGGAGCTGAGGATGGAGAGGGATTATTTTTAGCTCCCTGTCTCCCTGCCCGCCTCAGCATTAATGGTGCTGCTCCCAGCCCCTCCACTGTCACTGGAGGAAGATGCTGAAGGGGCCGGGGGTTCTGCTCTCCAGAGCCTGTCTTAGGGTGTCTGTGACACAAGGCACATGCAGATAATGAGAGGGGAACAGGGTCCTGGAGAAGCAGAGCGGGCACATGTGGTACACCTTCCTTCCTGGGGCTCTGCCCCCAACACGCACACTTCACCACCTAGCTCCTTAAAGCTCCTTCCCCACATGGTCATTCAATAGGGAGAAAGGACCACAATTCTCTCTCCCACCTCCAAGCCACACCTGAAAAGAACTCTCTTTGCTTCCTTCTAGGCTCTGCTCAGGTACCACCTCCTCTGGGAAGCCTTCCTTGATCTCCTTCCCACCCAGTTGTTCTCCCACCTCAAACTCGGATTAAGTTATCAGTGTACATTCTTCACCCTCCCACAGAAGGTAAGCTTTCTGAGGGCAGGGACCATGACTTCACTTCTGTCTTTGTCTCTCCAAGTGCAGGGCCAGGCATAGCATCATGCTATAGTTGGCTGAGTTTGACTGCAGTAATCCTCATGGAACTTTGAGTCTAGTTTCTTTTGCTTCCCTCCCCCCTCCCTCCCTCCATTCCTTCCTTCCTGCTGTCCTTCCTTCCCTCCTTCCTTC
>NW_027187142.1:244340-259253 GCF_028583685.1 Petaurus breviceps papuanus | reverse complement strand
CCTTCCCTCCATTCCTTCCTTCCTGCTGTCCTTCCTTCCCTCCTTCCCTCCCTCCTTCCTTCCCTCCCTCCTTCCTTCCTTCCCCTTCCTTCCTTCCTTCCCTCCCTCCTTCCTTCCTTCCCTCCTTCCTTCTCTCCCTCCTTCATTCCTTCCCCTTCCTTCCTTCCTCCCTCCTTTCTTCTTTCCTTCCTTCCCTCCTTCCCTCCCTCCTTCCTTCCTTTCCCTTCATTCCCTCTTTCCTTCCTTTCTGCCTTTCTTCCTTCCCACCACTTCCTGAGGAGGTCTTTCCACTCTTCGACAACGCTAATTAAGATTAGGAAATCCCCTCCTCCCTTCCACCATGCCTAGATCTGTCCTTTGCACCTTCCCCAGATTCTTCCTGGTCTGGGCCCTCAGGACCAAAGAGAAAAAGCCTAACCTTTGTTCTTGAGGGCCCTTCAGGCCCCTGCTCTCCCAGTACCCTTGAGTCTTCTCCAGGGCAAACAGTCCATCCCCATAAGGCCCTGATTCTGGGTTGCCCTCCTGGGACAATCTCCTGCCATTCTTAAGCTGGGGCTGCTAGCCCTGGGCAGAGTCCTCCAGATGAGCTCTGCCCTGGGGCCTGCTCCCCCTCCCTCTCTCCCGGTCCTGGCTCCATCACCTCTGGGAAGGTGCCTTCTAAGCATCCACACCCACTGCTCACTTGTGCTTAGTTTGCAGTCCACTCAAATCCCCAGGTCCAGTTTCCACACCCGCTGCTGCCTACTTATGCCTCCTTGCCTTGTTTCGGTGAAGGCGCTCCTCTGTAACCTGAATGCCAGGCTTTACGCTCATACCTATGACCTTTCCATCTTACCCCACTTATCTCTGTATATCTCTTAGCATCCAATGAGTCCACTTTCCTTCTTGGCTCGGGGTTCTATTCCAATCAGACTGATGCCTCCGTCAGAGTCACAGGACAGAACCCTCACCACTCCTGGTGGGGAGGACCAAGGGTGGGCAGGGGCCAGCACGCTGACGCACATTGCTGGTGGAACTCTGTGGCCCAGGGAATCTCCTGAGAGTCTGCACCTCCAAGGAGGTCAGCGATAAAGGCGAAGGCTTCTCACACACCAGTGTATTTATAGCAGCAAAGAACTGGAAATGGATTGTGGTCCATCAGTGTAATGGAATATTCCTGGGCTGTGATGAATAGAGAAGCCTGGAAAGATGTCCATGAACTGATGCAGAGGCAAGAAAACAGGGTGCATGACACCTGCAGTGAGGAGATGGGAAACCCTTGGCCAAGCCACCCCCTCAAATACTAGGACTTAGGACAGCAGCCGCTATGGGATGCCACAGGGCACGAGACCTGCACTCAAGGAGCTTGGAGTTCAAATTCAGCCGCAGACACAGACCGGCTCTGTGACCCTCAGCAAGTCACTTGTCCTGTGTACCTCAGTTTTCTCAACTGTAAAATGAGCAGAATGACCCCCCTCTCTCCCAGGGCTGTGAGGATTAAATGAGGCGGAATTTTAAAGGTGCTTTATGAAAGCTAGCTATTGTTCTGACGACAAAGTTTGGCCTCAAAGAGAAGCCATGCTGGAAGGCTCCTCCCTCTCTTCATTCTGGGGGATGGGGAGACAGTCTGTGGGTGTGGAATGCTGCATTTAATGCCATTGTTGACTGGGATGTGGCTTAGCTTTGATGATTTGTGATAAAGGATGGATCCGCAGGAGAAAGAGGGAGAGAGGAGATATGTTTTTGGGAATGGAGATGCCAATAAAATGTGTATGATCATCTAACCAGTTCAGGCCCCTGCAGCTCCCCAGGGCTCTCCACCAGAGACCTCCCTCCCCAGGTCCAAGGGCACCGTTAGAGACCACACTTCCTGTCCAGCTGTGACTATTTCCGGATTCACTGCCCTGGGATACTTCCCAGTCTGAACCTCTGCAAGGAGAGCCTGAAAGGTGTTGCCAAGCATTTTAAATAAAATCTAGGAAAACCAGCTACCTCATTTCTGGCATCCACCCCCTCTTTCTTCCCACACACCTCCCCCCCCCCATCCCTCATGCCTGGACTGTTGGGGGAGGGATCTGCCTACCTCTTGTCTTTCCCCCCTTCCGGTCCATTCAGCCATTAAAGTGATTTTCCTAGTTCAGGTCTTATAACATCACTCCCCCGCTCCATCCCCCACACACTCAGTAGCTCCAGGGCTCCCTTTCACCTCTGGGATCACATAGGAATCCTTCAATTTGGCCCTTACGGTCCTCCACCAGGTCCTCACCAGGCTATGTGGCCTTCCAGTCTGATAAAACCTTATTTTCCTCCGGGCGGCTCTTAGGCTAGCCTTGGGCCAGTGAAGGTGTGTCTGTTGCTTTAGGGGCTGCCCCTCAGCTCACTGGCCCTTTGCTCTAGGTCTGGTTGATAGCAGGCTGAGGCTAGGCTCCCTGCTGGGCTCGACATCAGCTGGCCCGGCCATCTCTCTACCCCTTACTTCTAGGGCGGGCCTGGGATTGTAGGGGGATAGCAGAGGGGCTCCAATATGCAGATTGCAGGACAGTGCCCAGATAACTGACCAATGGGTACAGGGAGCAAGGAAGGGTGAGAGGAGGGGGCAGAGATGGAGGGAAGAAGAGCATCCCTCCTGCTGAGAGTTTGGGGAGGCTGCTGGGGGCCCTCAGCCTCCCTGCCCATCACAGAGGCAGCTCCCAGCTCCTGCTTCCTCTCTGTTCAGGGTGGGAGGTAGAGAGGCAGAAGGGGCAATGAGGAGTAAACCAGACTTCTACAGAGGGGACAGAGGAAAAGCGGACTGGGGCCCCCAGCTGAGACAGCGTCTCCCCCCTCAGCCCTGGCCATGCGGAGCTGACAGACAGCCTTCCTCTGGCGGGGCGGGGGCAGGTCCCCAACATGCCCATCCACAATGGTGGCAGCCTTCTTTGTCCCTGCCTCAGCTAGATGTGGGGTCTCCATAGGGGGACAGGCTGGGGGGGGGGCGGGTGTGTGCCAGGACCTCTCCAGCTCCAAGCCAGGATCCTCACAAAGCCCTCTCCACCCCCTTTTTAATCTGGCCAAGCCACCATCTGTTTCCATGACAACTGGAGTGGAAAAGGCAGCCTATGTCCTTTGGTTTCCCCACCCCCTTCTCTTCTCTCTACAGCTTCCTCCAGCAGGGGCTGGGGCCAGCCTGGACCTTCAGCCTCCTCCTCAGCTCTTGCAGTCACCTCCGCCCCTCCCTCACTGGCCATTTTCCCACCTCCGGGACTTTTCCCGGCCCTCCTCACCTGACATATGCCCCTTTTTCTGCTGACCCTTTCAGAATGCTACCCACCCTGCCCAGCCCAGCCCCACATCTTCCTCAGTAAGTTGGCCCTCGAGAGAATTCCTTCTTTTTCAGCATTTCCTCAGAGTGCCCTGGCAGAGCCAAGCCCACCCCCATGGACTGAGGTCCCCAGGGCAGAGCTCATAAACTCATAAACCACTCCCCTGGTCAGAGTGGGCCTCAAGATGCAGAATCTTAGGGCTAGAAGGAAGGACCACATGGTCCAGCCCAAACCAAAGAAAGCATTGACTCAGGCAAGTAGGCCTAAGGTTTCTCAGTCCCTCCTGTTCCCCAGTCTGCCAAACGCCAAGAGATGCAGCCTCAAGTCCGTTGGAACCCTGAGGTTCTCAGAGATGGAAGGGCCCCCAGAGGCTTCTAAGCCTCCTCTCATCTCTGCCAAGGTGAGAAGCATTTAGTCAGTGCCTCCTTACATTCCAGGACTGGTGCTAAGGACTGGGAACAAAGGAAAGCAAAACCCATCCCATGCTGCCTCTCTCCTAAGCGAACATTGTGGCAAGTGACCAGAGAGCCCCTGCCTGCTGCGACTGGGGCCAAGTGACTTCTGGTCGCCGCCTTGACCAAGTTCCCCACCAGGTGGAACGCAGCCATCCTAGACAAGCATTTTCTTTTGCAGAACACCCCAGAAGTGAAAAGTGACACGAGAGGGGACCATGCAGCTCAGTCTGTGGGCCCTGGAACCCTGTGGAGCTCAGGGCAAGCTCGTGCCAGACTGGGAGAATGGGTCAATAGATTCATACACGGGGGAGGGTTGGGACCTCCTGGGATGACTGGGTAATGCCAGGGCCATGGCCTGTGGGGGGGAGGCTCCCCTGTGTACCTCCTCCCACTGTACACTCCAGCCCCAAGCATCACAGGGAATGAAATTCTTGCCAGGTTGGGGTCTGCCAGCTCTGTGAAGAAAGAACTTTCCAACAAGTGAGGAAGCTTTCCGTTGTGTTTGTGCATGAGGGCTATGGTCAAGCAGCAGCTGACTTGGATCAGGACGCTCAGGGGGCCTTGGTTCCCTGGAGGGAGCTGGCACTCCGAGGTCCTCTCTAGGTCTGAGGCTCTGACTCCCCCCAAATGGCCCGGTACCCCTAGCTCTGCCAGTGCTCTGGGGCACTGATGAGTGAGCTGTATCACAGCTTGGTAGGTTAGATGGGATTAAAATGTGTCCTGAGGAGCAGGAGAAGTCAATGGCGGGGGCCCCCTGACACCAGTCAGGCCTTCCCCAGTGATGGAGAATCCCACATGGTCAAGGCGGCAGCCCTGGATGCTGGGCCAGCCCAGCCACCCACGGTGGTCCAGCGGAAAGAAGGGGTGGGATAAGGGGGAGATAGAGCCCAACGCAGGGTCTTCCAGAGGAGAACCCTGCTCTGCTGGGGGCCCAGCTTCCTCTCTGCCCCTCTGCATGAGCTCAGCCCAGCCTGCCTTGGACCCTGCTGCCCCCTGCCCCCACACCTCAGACAGAGAGAAAGGATGCATGTGGAGGTCTCAGTCCAAGGGGGTGTGAGAACCTCCACCCCTATCCCACTCCCACATATTCATACTCAAACACAATCACACGAGTTCACACGTGCACATCTCAGGTGGGGGAGGGTGTTTCCTTTCTGCTCCTTAACTGCTGCAGGAATGAACAGAGCTGACCCCCTCTGGCCTTCCTCCCAGGGAGGCATCACCCACCCACTTGGACTGGGGCCAGGCACAGATGAGCCCAGGAGGTTAAGAGGGGATTAGGTCTCATCAAGGCCACTACGGGCAGGTGGCCCAAAGGGGGAAAGCACAGCCAATGGGATGCGAGGGAACAGGGCAGTCCACGCCCCCCTCCTTGACTTCCTGCTGGGGAAGGGCAGGGACAGTGGCCGGTGCCTGGGCTTTATCTCGGGGCTCCTGTGGCCCCTGCCCCTCCTCTGAGCAGAGAGAGGGGCACGAGGCCGGAAACATTGCGAGTGGGATTCCCCCTTCCCTGCTTCCGCCCAATTAGCCCGCGTGTCTGTCCAGAGCATCTGGGCAGCCCCAGGAGTCACGCCAGCCCATTGCCATGGAAACCAAAACAGGCACTGGAGAGTGGGCAGCCACAGCCCTCCCTACCAGGGAGACACCTGGGCATGAATGGCTGTGACATGGGCGTCACCCATGGAGCAGAGTCCGGGCCTGGCAGGAACGCTCCCCTCATGGGGCCAGGGCATCCTTCCCCCCACTGCCAGGCCAGGGCTGGGCAGAAGAAGCCCAGGGCTCTGCTTCTCACTAACAGGATGGCCTTGGGAAGGACATTGCCCCTCCCTGGGCCTTGCCCACCTCATCTGTAATGGGAGGAGCTTCAAAGTGATGATCTCTATGTCCCTTCTAAGCCCCCTGGCATTGTACAGACCTAGGTCCCCTGCGCATGTCTGTGTCTCTGTGTCTCCCTCCCTCCCTCCCTCCCTCTTTGTCTGTCTCTGTCTCTCTCCATCTCTCTCCCTCTCTGTCTCTGTCTCTCTGTCTCTCTGTCTCTCTGTCTCTCTCTCTGTCTCTGTCTCTCTCTCTCTCTCTCTCTCTCTCTCTCTCTCTGTTTCTCTGTCTCTTTCTGTCTCTCTCAAAAAGCCCCAGGTGGCCTCTGGGCTGCAGCCCACACAGGGAAGCCTCCACAACACTAGCCTGGCACCCTGTAGGGCCCAGCCATGGGAAGGTGAACCAGTCACAGTGGCTAAAGTGAAGACGTGGTGGGTTAGCCACCCTCTCAGCATCACCTCTCCTCCCCGTCCCCATCAAGGCCTCATTGACCACAGCTGTAGCCCTCTGCACCAACACAGAAGGAATCACAAAGCCAAAGCAGAACCCAGCTCTCCCTTTCAAGGATCCCAGTCCAACATAGAGAATTGAGAGCATGAATTGTAGGTAGGGATAAGGTCGCAGAGAGGGGCTGTCATGGGCCGCTCTGGGGACAGCAGTTGCCTGGAGATTGTGAGCAAAGACTGAAGGACAGAATTTGGAGACTCAGTGTAGGAAGGGGTGGGGAGGGCCCTCCCATGCAAGGAGGGAAGGGGTTGCAAAGGCAGATGTGGGCACCCAGAGAACCTTGCAGAAAAGGCCAGGGTGGAGTTGAGTGGAGAGTGTTGGTGCCTGGGTTGGGGAGTAGAAAATCCTGGCAACAAAGGAAGGAAAGAAAGAAAGACTACAAGGTGAGGACACCTGCCCTGACCTGGAGGACCCAGCCAGTGCCAGAGGGAGAAGAGTAAAGAGCCCCAGGTGACCCCTGCCATGACTGCCTGCCTTCCCGTCCCCTGGGAGCCAGGCTACTCTGTCTTGCTAAATCTACTGAGGTAAATTAAACCTTTTGAGAGAGAGCCCCAGTTGGCAGCAAAAGCCCCTACAAAAGTCTGTGGGCTAGATCTGAGGTCCCAGGGCCTGGGTGTGAAGTCTGACATTCATTCCCACTATGTTTCTGGGGATTCTGGGTAAAACAGAAGCAGACTGGAGCTGATGTCAGGGGAACCTGGCCCATCTTCAGTGCCTCACGAGAGGTGTCCTAGTGGGTGTCCAAGCAGGTGCCTGCTGCCCTCTGGCCAGTCAGCCAGGCCCCAGGACAGAGGGAGCAGGCCCGGGCCCCTCAAGGCTCCACTCAGTCCCACTCAATGGTGCCTTCTGCTTCTCTGGGCAGGAGGCATCTTCCTCACCAGAATGTAAGCTTCTGGAGGGCCGGGACTGCCTCATCTTCCTCTCTGTAAGTCCCCCAGGCTTAGCACAGTGTTTGGCATACAGTGGGTGCTTAAGAAACAGTGATTGACTGACTGATCGATAAAGAGATATTTTGTTGAAAATATAAATGATGTGAATAAACTGGAGAACCCGGGATGCCAAAAGGATGATAGACTCCTCACCTTGTCTGCCCTGGGGTCTGGGTCCCTCAGGCCTCGAGGCCAGCTAAAGGAAGAGTGGCCCCAGGGACAGGTGGAAGTGGGGCTAACAGATAAGCGTCTTCAAATATTGAGGAAGGAGTGACGTCATTCTGCTTGGCCCCAGAGGGCCGAGAGGCCAAGGGTCAACAAGGGGAGCTGCGCTGAGCTGAGTCTAGGGAAAAAGCCCCCCAAACTTCATAGCAATTCAAGGGGGTCAGAGAATGGCCTGGGGGGCCTTGAGAGGCAGTGAGCTCCCTATCCTGGGAAGTCTTCAAGCAGACTGATTTTAATGACACAGTAGAAGGGATTCTAATCCTCTTCCTGGTTGCATTTGAGGCCTCTGGGTCCCTTCTCTTTCTGACCTGCCTCAGTTTCCTCCTCTGTAAAGCACCTCTGGCTCCTGTGGCCCTGTGGCCTAAGGTCTGATGTAACTGGTCACTAACCCAAGGCTGAGCCCGTGAAGCCTTTGGAGCCAGAGGGAGAGGCCCGAGGAATCAGAGGGCAGCACAGTCCCAGCTGTGGGGGTCCCAGTCCTGTGATTTTGCCAAGCAGTTTATCTTCCCATCCCCAAGCTAAGTGTCCAGAGGCACGGCTGGAGCCTGCCCGGATAGCCCAGGGACCACCAGGGTCCTGGTCTGCCAGCCCTTTTCCTCCTCAAAGCAACTCCCTCCCTGGGTTCTGAACTTTCCTAACAGCCCGCCCCCACAAGTGGCCCAGAAGAGTCTTTCAGCTGCTCTACTCCCGTCTTCCCCACTCAGGCACAGCCAGGCCAGGCCAGAAGCCAGTGCAGACTGGCGGGCTGCCGGCATTTCTTGCATACTTCCAGGATTCCTAAAGAATGGGGCTGGGCAGTGAAAATAAGAGCCCCTCGTGTTTTCATGACTGTTAACTCTCTTCTTTGTTCCCTCATTGGAAGAAACCTGGGTTAAAATCTTGGCTCTCAAGTCCATGACAGCTCTGACCCTGTGGCAGCAGGCAGCAGCAGCAGCAGGCAGGGAGGCAGGACCAGGCAGGGCCAGCCCACCTGTCGAGCAGCTGGGGCTTGGGCACTCAGAGCTACTGTGCCTGCTAAGAGAACATCTTAGCAAACCCAAGGCAGTGGAAAGGTTGGGTTAATTCCTCTCTGGAGTGAGGTAGTGAGCTGTCCATGGTGCAAGGAGCTGAGGGCTGGAGGGAGAGGGGGCTCCGCTCCCCAGATCATCTTCCAGTACTCAGCTGTTCTCTCTCCCTTCCTCCTCTTGGATGACAAGCGGGGTCACTCCTGAAACTCTCCTCCCCACTCCCCATCCCTGACCTCACCCATTCTTTACAGCAGTCAGGGGATAGCCCTCAGCTTAGTCTGGCCCCAATTTTCTCATCTGTAAAATGGGCTGAGGATACTAGAGCCCAAGCCCTGTGTGGGGGAGGGTGGGGGGTTAGAATTATGTCCAGATTCTTCTCCCCTGCCCCAGTTTGTTATTAGCACCCTCTCCTTCTCCAAAGTACCTGGTATTTACCTAATCCTATACAGAATTCCAGGAACAGAAAGGGCCTCAGTGGCCTCTGGTCCAGACTCTGTCCTCGAGGAATCCTCACCATAGTATCAGAGGTGGCAGCACAGCTGGGCATGGAGCCAGGGAGGCCTGAGTTCAAATCCTGTCTCAGACACTTCCTAGCTACATGACCCTAGGCAAGTCACTTATCTTCTGGCCTCAGGTTATTCAACTGTATAAGGGATAATTGTAGAGCCTAGCCATAGGATTGTTGTGAGGATTAAATGAGATACTGATTTTGGAGCACTTCATAAACCTAAACATGCTACATAGATGCAAGCTATTCTTGTTATGATAACAATCATCACACCCACAACCTCTGGCTGAAAGGTTCTGGGGAGGGGGACTCATGCCAGTATGGGCTGCCTAGAGCCCTACTGGCCTTTCCCCCTTCATTAAATGCCTACTATGTGTTAAAGACTGGAGACACAAAGAGGCATTCCTGTCCTCGAAGGTCTCACAGTCCAATGGGAGAGGCCGCATGCCAAAGCTATGGGCAAACAGGGTACAGAGACAATAGGAGAGGCCCTCAGTACCACGCCAGGCCTGGATCCATCCCCACAGCCAGCCTGGCCCCTCAGAGCTCACCTGGACCTTAGAATTGGGACCCCTTTCATTATGTAGATGAGAAGACTGGGGACCAGGGAGGGCCCTACTGGACCAAGGTACAGCTAGGGTTGTCTCCAGGCCACCAGCTAGGGAAGGGGCATTCTCATCTCTGGTGGTTATTGCAGAAAGGGTGGAAGTCCTGGGTTTGAGTGAGCTCCACCACCTGTTATCTGATGTGCCTTGCACAGAATCCCTGAGCCTTAGTTTTCTGCTCTGAAATGGGGGCAATGACATCTGCCCTTGACCACCTCACAGGAGCGCTTTATGGAAGTCGGCAGCATCCAATGGCGGGGGAGCAGGAAGAAGCCCAGGCCTTTGGCTTGGTGTGCCAGGGCAGAGAGATCATCCTCCTGGGCCCTTCAGGAGGGCACTAAACCTTGTCTAACCCTCCAGGGGGCCACAGCCTCACAGAGACAGCCCTGCTTTCCCAAGGTCCCCTCAGGAGGCCAGAGAAATCTTTCCTTTCTCATGGTCTCGAGGTGGGCAGGCAGGCCCAGGCTTAGGCTGCTGCTGCCTCCCACACTTCCAGCTTCTGCCAGCCAGCCTCTCCCCCCACTCTCCAATGCCACATTCAGCTACCCCCAGGGCATCTTCCCCTGACCACCCACTAGACTCCTCAGGAGGCTTCATGCCACACTTCCAGGCTGTCAGGGACTTCAGGTCACAGGCTCCTTTGTGCTTTGTGGTCACAGTGGCAGTGAGGGCCCAGAAGCATTTTAAAAAATGTTTTATTGCTATTTCTGTTGTCCCATCACCTTCATTACTGAATATGCACCTCCCTCTCCTGTGTAGAGAGCCGCTCCTGCAACCAAGAGGCAGGAAAAAAACCCTCAAGTAAAATTAATTCATCAACTGAGTCTGACTACAGTCCTCACCCACCATCCCTCACCTGTGGAAGAGGTGAGAGAGGTACGTTCTTTCCTGTCTGCTTTGGGGCCAAGCTTGAACATCACCTGTCTTCTCATTGTAGGAGGGGGTGAGGCCCACAAGAGTCACACAGAGAGTAAGTAAACCCAAGGTTCCTGATTTTGAGAACTGAGCACTTCCCCACTGCCCCACCAGCCTCAGCCCTGGCTAGGCAGGCAGACCAGATGCCCCTTTGGGTCTCCAAAGGGGTGATCCCATGATGATGGAGGCTTGGGCTGGTGGGCAATGTCCCTCTGTCCCCTAAATCCACCATATACCCTGAGCCACTGGATATGACTGGCCCAGGTGGGAAGAATCAGGACCCACAGCAATCCAGCCTGGACCTTGTCTCTCCTATGGCTCATCTCACCTGCCTGGGGGGCTACATTTTCAGCCTCCCCACATAGGGCTGGCCTCAGACCCAATGGGGTGGGGGGCCAGGGCAGGCTGTGGACTTAGCCCAGGACCCACCTTGAACTCTAGCTGACCTAGGACTTCCTCTGGACAAACCCCTCCTTTCTCACAAAAGCCAGATGTGGGGAAAGATTACAACTGCCTGAGATTTACCACCCATGGTCAGCCCTACCCCCATTCAGATCCCTGTGTAGGATTCCCCTGGTAAATAGAACGTCAAATTCCTGAGGACATCCCCAGAGTGTGGCCACGGCCGGCCCTTGGTACTGGCCAGACAGCCTGAGTCGCTCCTTCCTTGTGGCTTATCTGGGGGCTGAGAACCAGGAGCCTCCCCCCACCCCCTGCCCCCTATGTGCTTGGACTGTCTGGCTCCAGTTCAACACTCTGGACCTGCCCTGCTGACAAGATTCAGCCGTCTAGGGAACTCCATGCTGGAGACTGTTCTCCAGTGTTATGTCTCACCACCTGCAGAGGGTCTGCTCTGGAAACACTCCTGGCACCTGGATGTGGGAAGGTGGAGCTGGCTCAGGAGATGTGGGGCCAGGCACATGAGATCCCCAGGGCAGCCGGGGCCAGTCAGCCTGGTGCCAAGGCTATCAGACATGTGGGGCAAGTGGAACACGGGAGGAGGCTGAAGGCTCCTGGAGGTCCTCGGTCACACAGAGAAGGTGGTTCTAACACACCAGGTCCTAGAGTGGCCAAGAGCCAGCCAGCTGTGCCTCCAGGCCATTTGAAAGGAAGGTAGTGCTGGTCAACCAGTGGAAAGAAGCATTGAGGTGCTGGAGTCCTGCTATCCTGCTCATCACCTGTGGGACATTGGGAAAGTGCTTGCCTAGCCTGGAGCCTCAGTTTCCTTCTCTATAAAATGAGGGGGTAGGACTAGATGACCCCTCATCTTCCTATTCGGCCACCTGCCTCCTGCCAGCAGGGTGACCTTGGTTAAGTCACTAGTCCCAGGAGACTCAATTTCCCCACTTGTAAAGAGGGGATGGTAACCTCTACAGGACATCTGTTCTGGAGTGCCTGGAGCCCCAAACGCAGAGTCAAAAACACAAGAGCAGGTGGTGCCCCCAGGAAGCTGACATTCTATTTACCAGGAGAATCTAACACAGGGAGGTCTGAGGAGGGGGGAGGCCTGACCACAAAGGGGATCAGAGAGAGGGCATTCCAGGTGGAGGGCACAGCTTGGGTAGATGCACAGAGGAGGCTGATGGAGCTCAAGCCCTGGGAATAGCTACTGGGAATAGCCATCCCAGAAGATTTCAGAGTGGACAGACCAGGCCAAGCCCCTGCTGTACTACAGACAGGTTACAGACCCCAGATGGGAAGCGTGGAGGGGGGCCTGGCTGTCCACTCAGCAGAACTGTCTTCTCCATGCTCGGCATGGGCAGGGGTTGAGCACCCTCGCCATGGTGACATAGAGAGTGTCCTGGCTCCAGTGCTCCATGCCCCTTAAGGACAGTCTGTGCTCCAAGCCACCCCCCCATCTCTCATCAGCCCCAGGCACTCCCAAGAGAGGCTTTCCAAGAGGCCCTTCTGGCTGCAGAGCCTGGGGGAGGCAGAGGCCTGTGCCCCATAGCTATGGCCAGGGATGCACAGAACTGAGTGCTTTAGAGCTTGGGTGCTTTCCCTATGGAGTCTGGCAAATGCCACTGACCAAGGAAGGAGAGTGAGAGGGTCTCCTGGGACACATCGCCAGCCTCCCCTCTTCAGCAGCCTGTCTGTCAGGGTCCCAAGGGGAGCCCAAGAGCTGCTGAGAACAGGTTCCCTCCACTCAGCATCCCCTGCCAGGGCCTCGTCCCTGACCCAGCGGCTCCTGGCTTCTGCCTTTGAAGGAGGTACTCACTTAGGCTTCCTTGTACCTCTGACATTTAAGGGAATGAATATACAGGCTCCTCATCTGAGGCCCCCTTCCTCTGAGCCAACTGCCTCTGGCCAGAGGCCTTGGTCATGGTGCTATGTCCCTGCAGAACAGGGCAGGGTGACTCAGTAGTTTGAGTGCAAAATAAAGGCTCAGCAGCTTCTTCCTCCCATAAGCTGAGGCTTCCTTGGGAGGAATGTTTCAGGTCAGAGTCACAGAAGATGCTGCCATTTGGAGACCCTCCAGGGCAGCCCCAGAGCCCCAAATCTGATCAGTGTGCACCTTCTGGCTCATTTATTGGCCAATCACACTCCGTGTGGGTACTAGAACTTTCTCTGATGACAGATATGGAAACTGAGGCACACAGCTGCCAAACATCTCCTCTCGAAGTTCACAGGATGTTGTAGACAGCAAGAGAATCCAAAGCCCTGGGGAGATGGCTGTCATTGGAGCTAGGTCACCACAGGGGTCAAACCACAGAGGACTGGTGGCATCAGGATATGGCTGCTTCCAGTCTGCAGCTAGAGAGGAGCTGGAGTTGCCACAACAGCACAGAGCTGTGCCTGAGAAGCCTCTCTCTGCTTCCTCATGCAAGCAGCACCTGAGGAGCCGGCCTGATGCCAGAGGAGGCAGCGGGGTCTCACAGCTGGCGGGTGAGAATTCAAGGTTCCCATCATAGGATACCCCCAACTTCAGAGGCAGAAAGAGCCCTGGCAGTGTTGAGCCCGTGTTGGATTAAAAGTCCCCTCTAGAGCACACATAGTCACTGCTTGAAGACCCCTAATGAAGGGAGCGGCCAAGTTGTAATTGTGTCTCATCCCTCTCTCCAGAAACTGGGTTCCAGTGGTTCTAGCTGAGTCCCTCTTCTAGCTAAGGTGGGGCTCCTGGGCTGCCCCACCAACCCAGCTCTGCAGTTCCTACAGGAGAGCAGAGAAGGGCTCTGATTCAGCCTTGTCCTGAATCATCCCGAGCTCCAACCAACTGCACTAGTCTGACATACCTCTCTGTAAGTCTAGAACAGCACCCCCTAGCCCCAGGAGTAACTTGTTTGGCTGCTGGTCTGCCCCCATGCTAAGCTCAGGCAGCAGACTAGCAGCTATCTTTTAGGTGGGTCTACTCCTGAACCAGGAGTACTGGTGTCTGTCTCCTGTGAGCCTCAAATTCCCCAGTGCCCAGTGGGTAGACAATGTGGTCAAATGCCTCTGCTTTGTTCAATGAATGACCAAGCTCAATACTGAGGCTTCTAGGAGTGAGGACACAGGCCTATCAGTCTGCAGGAGGCCCTGCCTGGGACTGCCTTCTAGGCCCCTTATTCAGCATGGACCCCCTTCTCTATAGCAAACACAGCCCTGAACTGCAGCTCCTCTGAATCCTGCAGCTTCTGCAGAAGCCTCACTGGCAAGTCGAGGCCTGACCTCTCCCATTCCCTGTCTGGTGACGTTTCCTGACTCTCCACGCATTTTGGTCCTGGTCCTCACCAGCGTGTGAGCTCTGCTGGTGCTGGTGCTGGCCCTTGTCTGACACATTGCCCCTGGGCTTGGCACAGGGCTGGTCCCAGCAGGCACAGACTAAATCCATGTCAGTGGGCTGATAATTGCTTCCCATCCTCAGTCAGCAGTCATCAACAGCCACCCTGGGGAAAAGCAGCAGGGTACTCTGGGTTCTAGCCCTGGCTCTGCCACTTCCTGGTTGTACAACCCTGGGCAAGGTAATTCGCCTCTGAGTCCCCATTTCCTCACCTGTGACCTGGGCACAGTCAGACTCACTCCTGAACTCCAAGGTCTGCAAGATGAGATAGAATATGGACACTCCAACATTTATGTGCCATAAAGCACTGTGTGCTGGTCCAACCATTCTAGAAAAATTCTAGAACTACTCTAGAAAAGCCCCCAAATTGTCCACACCCTTTTATCTAGTGCTGACGCCACCAGGAAGATATCCCAAAGACGCAAAAGACAGGGAAAGGGCCCAGATGGGCCCAAATGCTGAGTCACTCTGTCTAGGGTGAGGAAGAGCTGGAAGGAAAGGGATCCCATCGATTGGGCAATGGGTGGACAAAATGTGGGAAATCAGCACAAAGGAGTCATATGATAGTAGTGTGAGGAATTCAGAGAGACTTGTAAGAATGGTGACACAGGGAAAGAAGCAAAGCCAGGGGCCCGAGGCACCCTCTGCCCACAGACATCACAAGGCTGATCAGTGCAGCAACCACTCATGGCAAAGGCAACTGAGGGGAGATGAGACTTATGGACATGATGGCCAGACTGGGTCTGACTGTACTGTTATCAGGGAAGGGTTCTGGGAGGGGAGAGGGAGAATAGGAGTCACAGGGAAATATCCCCTCTGCCCCAAAAGTTCAGATATTGCTGGGCTTGGGGAAGGGTTAGGGATGGGGAAGGGGAGAGGGAAGGGTATGGGAATGGGGCTGGGGCT
>NW_027187142.1:212803-244330 GCF_028583685.1 Petaurus breviceps papuanus | reverse complement strand
GGGGAAGGGGAGAGGGAAGGGTATGGGAATGGGGCTGGGGCTGGGGATGGGGAGAGGGAAGGGAATGGAGATGGGCTGGGGATGGGACCTCCCATGGTTCATATGGACTCTGCAGAGCCTGTCCCAGAAAGGAAGGATCATGATTAAAGGTGCAGACACATTGACCACATGTGATGCTCACCATCAGCTGGCAGCATCCCCTTCCTCTCCCTAGACTAGGATTGGGCTAAGCACACACTGGCTATTCCTACTCCTTTGGCAGGTGACTGACTGGATGTACTGACCGACTGGGAGAAATACCCTATCCCCTCTTGGTCCAGTTTTGGGAAGCCCTGCTCCCAGCTCTCCTGAGCTGTCTCCTGCACCTCATTATTCCACCCGGCATGCAAAGATAAACCCCTCTGTTACTTATGCTGCAAGCTGTCAAATATGGAGCCTCATCTCAGAGAGGAAGTCACAAGCCTTGGAAGGAGAGCCAGAGTCCAGGCTGCTGCTGCTGATTCTGGCTTCCTTGAGCCAGAAGGGGCCTCCAGTCCAGTACTGACCTCTGTATCCTCTGCACACAGACCCTGACAAGAGGTTTGCAGCCTCTGCCTGGAGACCACCACCCAGGCAGCCTCCCCACCCAGAGTGGGCTTCATGACAGGCAGGCCCTTTCCTCACCAGGGGCAACCATATCTCAGTGTCAGTTTACTTGGAGAACATTCTGGTTTGCCCCCAGGAAGAGACTCAGTGTCCCAGGGTTGAGGCAGGGGATGCTGGAAAAGTGGTCATTGGTCAGGCTGAGATCAAGTCAAATGACTCCTGCAGGCCACCTCAGCACAACACTCCCCGGGCCACCCTCCCCAGCTCCAGGACAGACACCAGACATCTCTGTGTCCCACACACTGTTTCTCTTAATGCAGTCCAACACTGAGTCACAAACACACAGCTCTTTTTCAAACATGCTGCTGTCTGACCCTGCTTCCCCTTATTTCATTCTACTGAAGCTGGTTTAGGAGCCCCACATGAAGACTGCATTTTTAGTAAAGTGCTTTTGATTACATTTGGCACAAAGGGTCAGCTTCCCAAGATCCCCGAGGAAGATGACTCCCTCCCCTGTGGGTTAGCTGTCCCTTCCTGTTTTGTGATGTCTGCCAATTGGGTGAGCACATCACCCCTGGCATTTACTATCCAAGTCATTGATAAAAATTCAGCAAGATAGAGGGTCCCAGAGTCCACTCTGGGTGGTTTACACTGCCTGGTGAGTGCCCTAACGGAGTCATAGACAGAGAAAAGGCATGTCTTGGATGCCAAAGCATGCTTGGGAGGTGCTTTCTGCAGCAGCAGAGAATTGGAAAGGAAGGCGATGGCTCTTGGTGACTGAATGAGCGGTAGTGCATGAATGTGATGACATCTCACTGGGACTGGGAAGGACTCAGAGAGGCACAGGGAGACCCAGAATGACTGATGCTGAGGGAAGCAATTAGAAGTGGGAAAACAGGCTTCAGAAGACCAAGGCAACAGAAGCAGAAAGACTTGAACAGAACTCACTGGTTTGGTTCTAAAGAAGAGAAAAGAAAATTGAGCTCCCTCCTCTCTTTATAGAGGTGGGGATTGTGGGTCAAGAATATTTTTCTTTTCTTTTTGGGGGGAGAATTTCTAAAATTTTAAACTTAGATATAAAATGAGAAAAAAAAAACCATTGCCATGAACATAGCCGACCATAAATTTCCATTCCAAGAAAACCTATATAATGAATACTGCACTGTTTCTAAAGCCCAGCTTTTCTTTGATTGCTTATAGGTGCACTCCCACACACCTCCACCCTCAAGAAAGCTACAATTGCATAGGTACAATTAAGTCGCACACACACACACACACACACATATATATATATATATACACATACATATGTAGACTTGCATGTATGTAAGACTTTACTATGCTCATTTCCACCTGTCATCTGTTTCTCTGAAGATGGAGAACATATTCCTTCATAGGTCCAAGTCTTTCCATATTTTTCTAAATCAACCAGCTCCTCATTTCCTACACCACAGCAGCATTCCAGCCCAATTACATCCTAATTGAGAGAGATTGACTATGAAAGTTTCCCCCCAAATTTCTACATTCCTTCTATTCTTGGCTTCATAGTTTTATTTCTACAAGAAAATTTTAGTGTAAAATAATAAAAATTAGCCCTTTTATACTTCAACAATGCTCTCCCTTATAATATAGTTTAGGTCTGAGACTACTGAATCTGCTTTCTTTACATCTTTTTTTCCTGGTTTCTTTGAAGTTCCTGACCTTTTGCTCTTCCAAATGAACTTTGTAATTATTTTTTGAACTCAGTAAAATAATACTTTAGTAATTTAATTGGGATGACATTGAATAAATAGATTAGTTATGTAAAATTGTCTTTTAAAAATGATATTGGCTTTACCCACCCATGAACAATAACTATTTCTTCGGTTATTTAGATCTGAGCTTATTTGTAGAAAAAGCATGTTATAGTTTACATTCACATAATGCCTGTATCTGTTTTGCCAGGTATTTCATGCTGTTTAGGCATTTTAAAAGGTATAAGACAATAATGAAAAATATTGCTGACACATAGGGAGGTCTCTCCATTTTTTACTTTTGTTTAAATCTATTCTAACTTGAACTTTGTCTGAGATCATGATTATTATCCCTGCTTTTTTTCCACATAATAAATTCCATTCCTGCCCTTTATTTTATCTTTGTGTGTATCTCTCATTTTTATAATGTTTCCTGAAAAAAAATCAACATATTGTTGAATTCAAACTCTTAATCTGCTATCCATTTCTGTTTTATGGGTAAATTCATCCCATTCACATCCTAAGCTACAATTACTTGTTGTGTAGTATGGGTAGAGAACATTGCACATATTGTAAAACTCTGATGATTCGGTGAATTTTGCTGGATTGCTTTATTTCTAGCTTTCTTATTTTTATTACAGGAGACTCATCTCTCTCTCTCTCTCTCTCTCTCTCTCTCTCTCTCTCTTTCTCTCTCTCTCTCTCTCTCTGTGTGTGTGTGTGTCTCTGTCTCTTTCTCTCTGTGTCTCTGTCTTTCTGTCTCTCTCTGTCTCCCCTGCCCTGTCCAGAATAACATGAGTGCCTTTGTCAAAATCTTTGCCAAAATCTAGATACCAGCACCAGCAGCATTCCCTGGTCAGTAAGGTCCAGAGCCCAGACTAGTAACCCTGCCACAAAAGGAAATGAGCTTCACCTGGTCTACCCAGCTGGTTCCCTTTGATCACTCCTTTTCTAGAACTGCACGTACCATCTCTGGAAAGACATGTCCCAGGATATGCCAGGAATCTAAGCAGAGCTCACTGGATTTCAATTTGCAGGTGACACATTGTTGGAAATAGAGACATCTCCCCTTCTCTGGTCATCCCCACAGCACCTCTTTCTTCTCTCATGACCTTCCTGAGACTGGCTCAGGTAACACAAACTCTTCCAGGACAAGAACAAGCAGCTCCCTACTCTCCGTTCAGAGTCTGTCCTGTCCAGTCCAAAGGATGAGCTCCTTGACCAAGAAAGAGTAGCAGAAGAGGCTGAGCCGCTCTCTCCTCTGTCCTGGGAGGCTGTCACTGCCTCCCACCCTGGCGCCTTTCCCATCCTTTGCCTATCACCATCTCTTTCTGCACCACAGCTAATGAAAAATGGTCATTTCCCTTAGTTTTTCTCCCTTGCTCCTTCTGAGCTTGTTCCTCCTGACTCTCTTTGTGTGGGACCAGGTGAGTGGGTGGATGGTTTCAGCTTCCTTAGGCTGCCCTTGCTCTCATCCATTTATGACTCTTAAAACTCCGAATTTGCAGATTAGCTCCCTATGCATCCACATCAGACTCTTCATAGACTCCTCTCCCCTTCCCCCCTTGCCGTTCTCTTTCCCTCACCTTCTAGAACAGTTACCCTCTTACCAGACCTTAAAAAGATGGCCCCTTGCCCTTCACTCTGAGCTGAGAAGCTGTAAACATTTTCCAGCTTATCATGATTGTTTTATGATTATGTTTAACTAAACATGGAGATGTGGTGAATGCAAGCACAGGATAGAAGGAGAGAAAGCTTTCCAGATAAAGAGAGAGAAGAGGTGGCCCCCTCCTCCATGGAGGGGCCTTCTCTAATGTGCTGCTCACCTCCCAAAAATAACTGAGGAACTCTGACTGCAGATGGAAGCAGACTTTCAAACAAAATCCTCTTTATTTTTATTGTTTTAATTTCTGTTTTCTTTTGCAATATGGCTGATATGGAAAAAATAAGGGAAATACGATATGGAAATACCATATGGATAATCAATATTCAAGGAGGGGGAGGGGTGGTGGGAGGAGTAAATTTGGTAGTCAAGACATTAAAATAATTATTGTCAATTTTTTTCCATATAATTGGGAAACACTTAAAAAATAAATAAAAGACATATTTTTAATAAAAAAAGAAAGTCTTGCTCAAATGCTTTACTAAAATCTGTCAGCTTTACCTCCAGCATGCTCTGAACTCCTAATCAAAGAGTGGCCCTATCACTGTCTAAAAAGGAAATGAGGCCAGTTGGGTCTGGCTAGGACTGGGTGGAGACACACTGGTTCTTTGGCTTTCCTTTCTCCACATTTTCCTACCAGCACTTTAACAAAGGGTGGAAAGAGGGTAGAGAAGGGACTGCAGACCTTGGCTTGATTCAGGGAATTATCAATCCAGGGTCCTGATAGATGAGGCCAAATACCATTAGGAAAGGCGAAGCCACCTCCCCACTACAGATCAGAGGGGATGGCCATCATTATCTGTGATGAGGGAGAGAGAACTTCTGTTTGGGAAGTGGGAATGATTAAGTGGGTAATAATGGAGATGCCAAAAGAATGTATCAATATGATGTTTTAATACACGGAAAGCCCAGGAGAGAGGAGAAACTGGGAGATTTTATTATTACCGGAACTAACATATTCGTGGTTTTCCAAATAATCATTTCCCCCCTACATTTCATATAATGAAATGTTCATATGTGCTGATGACTAAGTTCATAATAAAGATTTTTTGGAAAATATTTTATTTTCCCCCAATTAGGTGTAAAAACAGTTTTAAAGATTTGTTATTTTTAAGTTTGGAGTTCCAAATTCTCTACCTCTTTCTCTCCCCTTCCCCCTCCCTGCAGCAATAAGCAATTTGATGTAGTGTATATATGTGCATTCATGTAAAACATTCCCTTATTAGTCACATAATAAAGAATAAAAAAGGGGCAGCCAGGTAGCACAGTGAGTAAGAGCACCGGCTCCAGGGTCGGGATGACCTGGGGATCGAATCTGGGCTCAGACACTCAGCACCCACCCAGAAACACCTGGCCGGGTAACCTTGAGCAAGTTGCTTAACCCTGATTGCTTAAAAATAAATAAAAAACCAAACAAGCTAATAAACTACAGAGACATGGGGAGACATGAACTGCTTCAAAGTAAGTGATGAACTTATGCTACCATCATTATTTCTATTAATGATTATTGCTATTTGAACTAAAGAGAACCAGGGAAACATGATCCACATACAAAAATAACAGCAATAAAATTTTGTGAAATGATAGTGACCAAGCTTGGCCCGAAGAAAAGAGATGAGAATGCAGCTCTCTCCTTTGTTTGGGGGGGGCGGAGACTGCAGGTGCCAGACACACCCTATCATGCAGAAAACTTGCTCAATGTGTTTGATTCTTTTTTCCTTCTTCTGGATTAGAAAGAGTGGCTCCCTGGGAGTCAAACGGAGGTGCAACACTAAAAACCAAAGCGGTCAGTAACATCTAAACACCAAAGTGGTCAGTCAGTAACATCTGAAAACCACGTGTCCAAGAACGTGGTCTGGAGATTGCAGGCTCCATTTTCTTTTCTTTTGGGGAAGTGGGCCACCTGCCCTTCTCCAGTTATTTGATATCGTTCCAGTTGCCCACAATTCTCCAAAGACCCATCCCATCCACCAGTGCTGGGCCAGGTGACAGAATCATCAAGCGCAGCTGTGGTCTCTTCACTTTTAAGCGCAGCTGTGGTCTCCTAACTTTTCTGGGGGTTTTACTCCCATGACTCATTTTATCCCACCATTTCCTGGGCAAAGGCCATTCTCTCTGATGGGGAAACCTTGCTCAGCATAAAGACTGAGCAGCACAGCCCCACCTGGAAAGCCTGCCCTCCCATCTCTTCCTCACACATTAAGATGGCTCCTTATCACTGAGCTCTCTTTGCCAGACTGGCCAAAGTGATCCATCACTCTGCCCTCCTCAGATTTCCTGAAGCATTTTTCCTGGGCCTCTCCTTGGCCCCCACATCATTCTTGACCTTGTATTATCATCTCTGTGCCTGAAACAATGTCAGATGATTGGTACGTGTTTGTGGCCTGCAGAGATGAAAACCCCCAGAAAGACTGCTCCTGCTGCCTCCTTTGGAAGCCACCATCTTCTTTCATTTGTGCCCAGTCTGATAAGGGCACCCAAAGAGCCTGGGGCAGCCAGCACTCTCCAAAATGGCACCACCACCTGAGAGGACTGTCCAGTGGGCAGGATTTGGAGAGAGAAGCTCCAGGTCCCAATTTCCCCTCCCCCTCACTATCTGTATGACCATGGACAGGTCACTTACTCTTACTGAGTCCATTTTTTTTCAGGTGAAAAAGGGGGATTCCCCAGCTCCTTTTTGTCTGGGGGAGATGCTCAGTCAGTACATTTGGAATAAATGAGGGACACCACCTGCATCACTGTCTTCCCAGAAATCCCAGGAGAGAGTGGACAGAATGGCTTTGCAAACTCCGCAGCACCTATAGTAACCTGGGTTACCCTGTCAGTCATGCTCTGGTCAGCGCCGTTGGAAGGGGCATGGCCCTTGTCTCTGTCACTTTGCTTCTCTCTTCCTTTCCCCTCCTATAGGATTGGGAAGAGTAGAATCAGCCAGTCAGTCAACCCACAGGCACTGAGTTTGGCCTCTGCTTAACCCAATCTACTCAAGGCAAAGGGTGACAAGAAGGTTGAACATGAACCCCCCCACCCCCATGCATCATTCTTCCTGCCCATCCTCGACTCCCCTGCCCCTCGGGGGCCCAGCAGGACCTTGGTCAGGCCGGGTCCATCCCCGGCCCTCCCATTACTCCTCCCCCAGGTGCTGGTGCTTCATGAGGATGGGCACAAAGAATAATTTTTTAATCTAAAGCACACTCCCCTGTGAATAGCAAGCAGAGATCAGATTTTCAAAACATTTTCCTAAATATGTCAAAATAAAAATCCCTTTAGACAAATAAGCACCAGCAGCTTCCTTTGGGATCATCCCTCTCAAGCTGGCCTCCCCAGGAGACCCAGGAGGAAAGGGGCAGGGCAGGGGTGGGGGAAGTACTTCATCTGGCCTCTGGAGTACGGAAGGATTGGGACAGAGGGGAGAGAGACAGACAGACACAAACACACAGAGAGATACAGAGACAGAGACACAGAGAGGGAGAAACAGAGACAGAGACACAGAGAGAAGAGACAGGGAGGCACACTGAAACACAGAGACAGAGAGACACGGCTCAGGTCTGGCCCCTCTTGATGGGGATAGAAAGTCCTCCAATGTCCGTTTAATCATGACTACATGGTTCTCACTGCAGATGAAGGTGGGGGGGGGGAGGTGTTGACACTTCTTTCCTCCGGCATACAGTGAGTGGATGGCAGAAGTCAGACCAGTCTCTAAGAGGGTTGGAGGGTCTAGGGGCACAGAGCAGAGAGGCTCTCGCTTCTTGCTGTAAGATTTATGACAGGCAAATGCTGATCTCACACTATCACTGCCCTCCGGCTCCGCCCCATCTGGCCCCGCCCCATCAGACCCCATTTCACGCCCCATCTGGACCTCTAACTGAGGGGAGCCACAGGGACACAGGGGCAGCTACAAGGGACCGAGCACCCCCACCCCTCCGCCGAGTTAGATTGCCTACTTCCCTTCCAGCTAAAACAGGCTTGCTTCTAGATCAATCTCCACCCCCGCCGCCCCCAGACCTGCAAATAGACCGAGCAGCACCAGGCTGGAAACCTGGACGGGTGGGATTGGCTCCAAGAGGAATCTTCCTCCTCTCCACCCTCTGCCTCAGGATCAGGAGGGGCCCCGTCCCCGAGGTAGCCCCCCCCCCCCCCGCACCAGGAGGGCGTGTGTCTGGGGCCCCAGGCCCCCACAAAAGTTCATCGCTCGGGTCCCTAGAGGACTGAAGCCCCATCCGTGCAGTTGGACTCCTGCAGCATCCCGGCAAGGGGCAGACGGCCTGGGCCAGCCTGGGGGCCCTCCGCCGGCCGGGGCTGCCCAGAGCCTGCAAGGTTTAATGCTCGAGCAGCAACAAAGGCAGAGGCTCTCGATGGGGCGGCGTGTCTCTAGACATCATCTTCCCGAGTCGGTTAATAATAGAACCTGCTTAGCAGGCGGCAGGCTGGGAGGAGGCAGCCGAGCAGGAGCAGAAGGCCGCCGCCATCCTCCCCACCATCCTCCCCACGGGCTTCGCGCCTGAATCCAGCTCTCCCAGCCCCAACGTGACGGGCTGGGGAGGGTCCTCTCATCCCCCCAGGGGGCAGCCATGCCAGAGGCGCGCCTGGCAGCTGTCCTTAGTCTCAGCGCAACCTCAACTGGCCTGTCCTCGGGCTGGGGACTTAAGGGCGAGAAGTAATCTTAGAGATCAGTCGAATGGCGGCCCCGCTCCCCTCTCCTAGAGAATCTCCAAGGGTCTTTTCCCTCGGGTCTCAGTGCAGGGCCTCACATTCCTTCTCCCCCTGGTTTTCAAGTCTCTTCTCAGTCAGATGAGGCGGCTGCCCCGGGGCCACCTCTGGGTCTCCTGCCGTGAGTCGGTGGCTCGGGGATCACGTGGGCACACAGGGGGCTCAGCCCTGGGGTCTGCTGGGTCTCGACGCCCCTCAAATGCCAGCCGAGGCTTGTTCACTCCCTTTGGCATCCACTAAGGGCCGGGATGCCGACGTTCCGGAAAGGACTGTGGGCTGCCTGAGGGCAAGGAGAGCTTGGCTTTCAGGCCCGCTAAGCACTCTATGCTGCCGCGCTCACTCCCACAACGCTGCTCCTCACAATAGCCCTTAAGGCGACGTGCTGGTATCACCCCCACTTTACCAACAGAGGAAACTGAGGCAAAGAGAGATGGAATCACTCGCCACTTCAGTGGAGGTCAGCCCTAACGGTACAGCCGAGGGAGCGGACCGGAGGCAGGAAAGAGTCAAGCTCAAAGTCATGGGGCAGCAAGGAGAACGCCTGGGGGGGCGCCTACCCACATACTTACTTGCATACACACGCTCTTGCAGGCACCGACCCCGCACACCCACAGACCCACACAGACACGGGATCCCGCTCATCCACCCCCCCCACCACACACACACACACACACACACACACACACACACACACACACTACCAGCTGCCGGCCTGACAGTCCGAGCTAGCGGTGCCTGCCGCCAGCCGGAGGAGCTGCGCCCAGGCAGCCACGGCCCAGGCAGCCACGGCCCAGGCAGCCACGGCGCCTCCGCTTAGCCTCTGCTGTGGGCCAGGGGCGTGCCACGGATTGTTTGGGGGGGGGGGTTCCTGCAGGTGGGGGCGACCCAAAATCGGCCTCCTGAGAGTCCAAGAGACACCCAGTGAAGCGGGTCTGGGGACAGCCCAGAACTCTGCCCCAGTACCTCTAGTCCCGAGGAGGTAATTGACACAGATGATAAGATCTGGGAGATAAGAAGACCTGAGTTCAAGTCCTGCCTCCGACCTTCCAGCCAGGCCTTTTGTTGTTCGGTCCTATCTGACTCTCCATGACCCCATTTGGAGTTTTCTTGGCAAAGATACTGCAGGGGTTTGCCATTTTCTCTTTATTTAACAGATAAGGAAATTGAGGCAAATAGGGTGAAGTGACTTGCCCAGGGTCACACAGTTACGAAGTGTTGGGGCTGGATTTGAACTCAGGTTTTCCTGACTCCAAGCTGGGTGTGCTAACTGTGTAACCAGTTGCCTTTTTCCCTCTGAGCCTCAGTTTACTGCTCCATAACCTGGAGGTCATGGCACGGACTGGCTACTTCACAGAGCTGTTAGGAGGAAATGCTTTGTAAACACTGAGCTGCTCTGATGTGATGATGGGATGGTCATGAATATCGGTGAGGACCTACAGGCTTTCCCTCAGGTACCATGAAAAGGGCTCCCAAATGACCTTCCTCAGGTTGGCTCTGGGGTCAGGACAAAGCTGGTAAGTTGGGGTCTGTCCATTCTGGGCTTCCCAGGCCACTGAGGGGCAGGAAGGCTTCCTCAGCCTGCCAAGGCCAACTGCAGCCTTGCTGTCCCTGGCTCTGTGATCCTAGGGGTCTGCTCTGGCACCCAGGATAGGGGATGCAAAAAGCCCAAGTCTCTGCTGCTGGTCCTTTGCCCCCAGCTTGGTTCCAGCTAAACCCTCTCCACCAGGTCCCAGACAAGTCTTTGGACCTAGACATCATCAGTAGATCTCACCAGGGGAGAGGGAAGGACAGAGGGAGGTGTGTGGGTGACGGGTCCAGCCCTGGCTGGGGACGTCTGTAGCAGTGCCCGGGTCAGCCTGATCCCATGAGCTGCCCCCAACCCTCCCTCTCCCCAAAGCTAATGAGGCTTCCCAGAATGCTTTGTTCTCTCACCAAACGAGGTGAACTCCCTGGCCCTGTCTGACCTCTACCGTGGCCTTTCTTCCTGGATTCCCTTGGCATTTGGTCCTCTGTCAGAGAGAAGTAAGTCCTGTAGTTCTGACTAGTGGAGATCCAAGGAATGAGCCCCAAACCGGTCAAGAAGTAGACCCCCCAAGCCCTATGGTTCTAGGCCTGGCCCCTCCTTGGGGTCAGAGTTGGGGGGGGGCCATCTTAGATTCATTTAGCATTGCCCAGACCTTCCTTGGTCCCCATGGTCAGTGACTTCCCTCCCTTCCATAGAAGGGGCAAGCAGCCAAGTCCAAGGCCAATACCGATGAAGCCCAGTATCTGGGCCACAGCTGGTGCTGTGCCGGACCACTGGGCGGTCTGAAGACTCCACTCTCCTGCTCTTCCCTCCCCCACTGCCAGCCTAGAGTTGAGCAGTTGGGGTTTGTGCAAGCTCTTATGCAGCCTAATTGGGAGTCTCTCCAGGACTTATCAGACCAATCACCAAGGATTTGACCACGAGTCTGGTCTCAGCAGACTACAATTTGGGGTGGTGGAACTCACTCTTCTGAACTCACTGAGACCCAAAGTGGGGGAGGCCCGGGAGGACCCTCAGGTTCATGCCTATCCCCAGGAGGAGAGCGAAGGGAACTTGGCTTTGTGCTGGCTCTGCCTGTGGGCTTGGAAAGGGGCTCAGGAAGAAGCTCTGAGGGCAGGCGGGGGGCCTCTGAGGACTGGGGAGGGATGGCTCTGGCCTCCCTGAGACCCCAGCCAAGGCACGTGGCCCACCCTATGATGGGCAGGCAGAATCACTTTGAGTTGACAGCAGGATTTTGATGTCTGGCCGTGCCCATCACCTCTCCTTCATCTGTAGCTATAAATCCCTTGAGATGAAGGGTTGGAACTCAATGAAGCAGCCACAAGAAGCCAGAGGGCCCCAAGTGGAAGAGAGATTTCTCCATCAGCTGCCAAGCCTCAGACAAGCCTTGCCCGCCCCCACATCTCCCAGCCCCCCTCAGATGGCCCGAACAGTGGCCCTCCCTCATGGCCCTTTTCCAAGCGTCAACTTCTGAACTCCAAAGCCCCTGCAGGGGCCTGGCCAGAGGCAGGACCAGAGAGAAAACAGCAGGGCGGGTGGCCTGCTAACCAATCAGTGTTCCTCAGGCGTGCTGGGGGGATACTGCAGGGAATGAGCCCTCCATTTGGTCTCCAAGAACCTGGCTTCAGATGCCAACTCTCTGCTTCCTGGGCTACTTCCCTTCTCTGAGCCTCACTGTCCTCTCACTCTATCAGAGTGAAGTGATCCACTATGACACCAGGACCTCCAACTTTCTGACAGGAGCCCAAGACCAAGACTGAGGATGCCTGAGTCAGTCGTCAGCCAATTAGCCAAGTGTTGATTAAGCCCCTATTATGCTCCAGACACTGTGCTAATGCAGGAATAAAAAGAGGCCCAAAGTCTCTGCCCTCAAGGAGCTCCCAGTCCAAAGGGGGAGACATCATGTGAAGAGGTATAGACACACAAGATAGCTAACAGGCAAGCAGGAGATGATCTAGGTGGGAAGGACCTGGGATTACGGGAGATCAGGAAAGGCTTTCTGCAGAAGGCAGGGCCTGGACTAAGACTTGGACGCTTCCAGGCAGCGGTCTCCGGAGGGGGCAGACAGGAGACTACACAAGCTGGGAAATGGAGGGCTGTGTGTGAGGACCAGATAGGCGGCCAGGGACTGGGTGAGGCCAGGAAGGAGGGGGAGGTTCATGAGCAGGATTTTATGTTTAATTAGTAGGTGACCCTGGAGTTGATTGAATAGGGGAAGGGAGGCATGACATGGCTGGTCCTGGGCTTCAAGAAGATTAATTTGACATCTGAGGGAGGATGGACTGGAGAGGGGAGAGACTGAGGCAGATGCCCCGCCCCAGCAGCTATTGCCAGAGGTCAGGTGTGGGGTGTTGAGCGTCTGCACCAGGGTCCACAGGGGCAGAGCAGAGAAGGTGGAGTATTGGGAAGATGGTGCAGAGGTGAAATCAGTGGGCCTTGGCAATAGACTGGCTATGGGAGGGAGGAGATGGTGAGGAATTCGGACTGGCGCCTGGGTGGGAGTCTGAGGGGTGGGAGAAGGGTGGTGCCCTCCACAGACATAAGGAAGGCAAAACGAGGGAGGGTTTGGGAGAAAGTGCAGCTGTTGGGGGGAAGATGTGGATGAGACAGCTTGAGGGGCACAGCTGGAGGTCAGCAGAGTCTAGGGCTGAGTAAGTAGCCTAAGAATCATTGGAACAGAAATGAGAGGTAACTCCTAGGAGCTGGTGAGACCCCAAGACAAGCAGGAAGAGGGAGAAAAGGGCCCAAGAGAGAGCACAGAGGGTGGCCCAGGCTTGGCAGGCATAAGCTGGATGAAAGTCCAGCAAAGGAGACTGAAAAGGGGGACCCAGGAGAGCTCTAGTGTATACAGAGAGGAGGGGACCAAGGGACACTTGGTGCCACTGAGGGGCCGACAGAAAGGAGAGCTGAGAAAAGCTACAAGCTAGTGGCCACCCCCAGAGGCTTCCCCTCCACTGCAGCTCCGAGCACCTCCCAGTGTCGGCATGGCTGGAGGGCACTGGCCAAGGTCTCTGTCCTCCACAGCCATGCAGTGACCCCCCCCATCCCTCCCCACTCTGGAGCTCACAAAAGACAACATGATTTGTGGGGGAGGAGACCAGGGCAGAGGCTTGGCCCATGAGTCCACAGGGACTCTGGGAAGAGGCTAGCATCTGTACAAGGGCCTCTCCCCTTCTTTGCCCTCTCCTCTCTTCTTCCCTCTCACATGCCCTAGAAGGAAACTCCAAAGGAGTGAAAACATTTCCCATATCTAGCTCCTGACTATGACTGTTCTGAGCCCTGGGGAGGATGCAGAGCCGCTCTGGAACAGTGTCCCTTCCCTCAGGAGGAAGGAGGAGCCACACACAGCCCTGCATGCCTAGGACTTTGGGGGGAGGCAGGCCTCTCCCCATCAGACCTTTCCTGTTCCCTCTCTCGCTACAGCTCTGGGATGCTTCCCTCTTCTCAGATGCCTAGTCTGCAGGGAAGCCAGACAAGACAGCATCATCACACCTGGTGGGGCACCAAGGAGAAGATTCTGGGAGTGGCTTGAACCCAGCACTACCCTCCCTGCATGTGAAATACCTTCCTTACAGACTTGACTTTTCAAGACACTGAGCCCTAAGAGGGAGGGTGAGGAATCAAGAACAGGCTTCACCAACTCTCACCACAAGCAAGTGACCATCAAGTGTGAATTAATTGTGTGCCAGGCCCTATGGAGGGCATTGGGGGTGGGACAGAACAGTTGGGACAAGATGGGATGTGATGGAATGGAAGAGAATGGGCCAAGATAGAACAAGATGGGACAGGACAGGAGGTGATGCGAGGGGGTGGGATAGAAAGGGATGGGGTGAGGCAGGGGGAGGAGAAATGGGGGGCAAGATGGGGGGAGGAGGGGGGAGGGGGGGGGGGAGGAGAGGGGGGGAGGGGGGACCCAAGTGAGGGGAAGCCCAGCGTTGAGGGCCGGCGCACCGCGGCGAAAGAAGCGGAGGAGGGGCGGATGGCGCAGCACAGCTTCGCCTGCTGTCTCAGAGACATTAGACAAATGTCGAGAAGAAGGCCCCGAAGCTCTGGGGCCTGAAAGTCATTCTGAATTAACAGCAAACAGGGAGCCCTCTCTTCTCTTCCCACAGCTTCCTTATGGCTGGTTGATGAAAATCAGCCTCAAAGGAAGGCAGCCGCTTTGCGTATCATTAAGTCTGCATCCATTCAATGGCTTCCGCGCTGAGCCCCCACCCGTCACGTCACCCACAGTTCCCGGGGACCCTAGCAGAGTCAGCAGGAAGAGAAGGTCTGCCCCCCCAGGAAAGCCGGGCCGGCTGAGTTGAGCAGAGAAAAAAGACCCTTTTTGCCAGTTTCCCCCCTGGGGCTCCAGAGCAAGAGAAAAGCAGCCCCCCTGGACAAAGCCGGACAGTCCCTCTGCCTCTGATCCCCCCGGAAGCTGGGATGGTCAATGGGGCTGGAGAAGGCCCAGGAAGGCCCGTGGCTCTCAAGTTGCTAAAAGCCTGCCCCTCCCCTGCTCAGGCTTGTGTTCCACCCCAGCCGTGCAATGGGCGGATGGCAGGGAGCCAGGGCCTTTCCGGGAGATGGAACCTCTCACCCTCCCGGACATCAGAGGATTCAGCCAGTGGTGAGCCAGCCAGGGCTCCGGCCTCCTCCTATGTGAGCACACTCAGGACTAGGAAAGGTGCCGCTGGGCCTTAGAACGAGGGCACCAGAGTGGGCAGAGGCCCTGGCTGCCGGAGAAGGGGCCCCAAAGCTTCTGTTGGGCCCTGAGCCCTTGGGCACAAGCAAGGCCTGGGTGTGAGCAGTGGCCAGGGATGCCAGGCAGTTGTAATCTCACCCAAATGGAGGCCTAGGACCCTGTTCTAAGACAATGGTTAGTTGGCACTAACCACAGCGTGAGAACTCAGAGACCTCAGTCTAGTAAACTGAGGAGCACAGAGAAAGGAAGGACTAGCCCAGCATGAGGCCGGAGAGGCAGGGTCTGGGTTAGAAGCAGGACTTGTGACTTTAAAATCTGAACCTTGTTGTCTGTGCCACAGACTCTGAGGTTGCCCTTTGTATCGGACAAAGCATCCCTTCCGAGGGTCCCTCCCAGAAAGCTTCACAGGAGACATTTAGGAGGGCAGACCCTGGTATGCCACAGCCATGCTTGGTACAGAGCTTGAGGACACTGAGGGGGGTCTGCTTTCTGCCAGCAACCCCCCAGAAGGCAGGGAGAGCGGTGAGTCCTGGGGTGGAGGCCAGCCTCACTGCCACAAGCCCCTCCTCTGCTGGCATGCCTCCATCTGGGCACAGTTCAGACACTCACCCTAATCTGACAAACACAAGGCAGTGTGGGTTAGGAGGGCTCCTGGCTTCCAATCCTAGGGGGGTGTTCATTAGCTATGCAGCCATGGGCAAGTCACTTGACCCCATACCCTTAGTTTTCTCATCTGTGAAATGTGAAGACTTGATAACTCTCACTATTGTTCTTGGGGTACAGTACCCGTCCATCCAGAAGACTATGGGGCTGACCTCCAGCCAGGTCAGGGGCTCCCGTCTTACAAAGGATGGTGTCTGACAGGGTGTCCCTAGGCAAGTCTCTTCCCCCAGGGGTCTGAGGTTCTGCAGGGGAGGGGGCTGCTCCTGATCCAGGGGCTTGGACTGGTCACAGAGATAATGCATCGGAACTGCTGAGTGTCCCCTCACCTATCCTCCCAGCAACTGGTCCAGACCAAAAGCATCCCTTTGGATTGGCTGTCCCCTGTGCTTGAGGCACGGGCTCCCAGGACTCTAGCCCCACTCAAATCCCCTCTTTTACGGGCAGTCTTTCCCAATTCCCCCTCCAGAAGGCCTGACTATCCTGCTTGGGGGTGAGCTCCCCACTGGGAGGAGAGCTCCTGGAGGGCAGGGCCTGTCTTTTGCCTTTCTTTATGTTTCCAGTGCTTGGTTCGGGCTGAGAACAGAGTGGGCATCTAACAAATGTCTCCTGATGGACTGCTTAGCCCTCCTCCTTGGCCCAGCCTTTGAGGATGGAGACACCACAGCACACCAGAGGGCTGGACGAGGATCCAGGCACTCTTAACTGGCTGCACAGTGTGGCTGTCGGTGGTACTCAGTCGTGACCCCATCTGGGGTTTTCTAGAAGAGACATTGGAGCAGCTGGCCATTCCCTTCTCCAGCTTCATTTGACAGATTAGAAAACTGAGGCAAACAGGGTGAAGTGACTTGCCCAGGGTCACCCAGCTAGGAAGTGTCTGAGGCTGGATTTGAACTCAGGTCTTCCTGTCTCCAGGCCACTGCACCACCTAGCTGGATGAATATTATTGCATCTAATGGGGACGGCATTTAATAAGGGATGCAGGAGATGTCTTACCCTTGGGGTCTAGGAATCAACTACTCAAGCCTGAGGGAAGAGTTGCCTAGGCAACTGTTTGTGTGATAAAGATCTGGAGGTCTCAATGGCCTGCCAGCTTAGTGAGTTAACAGGAGCCCCCTTCCCTCCCACCCAGCTCAAGGATTTCAGATTGGATCAACAGAAGCAGTTTCCTGAGCAGAGAGGAGAGTGCCCACCGCGCACCCTGGTCCATGGCCCATGGAGAGTTACCTTTGCTTCTGGCCAGCACATGTTCAGGAGCACATTGCGCCAGCATGGGGAAGGGGCTGGTTGGAAGAGCTGGGGATGGCTAGCCAGGAGAAGAGGGAACTTGACAGAACAGGAGCTGGGCCCAAACCAGAAGGGCCATTCCCTGGAAGAGGGAGCTTCAGTCCCCAAGGGCAGAGCTATGAGCCACGGTGGTGGTGCAGGGAGCTGTCTCTAGGCAGAAGGCCAAGAAGTCATCCCAAAGAGGAAGGAGGTGCCCCAGAACATGGCAGGCTCCCAGGCAGCAGCAGGGACATGCCAGGGGGGGTTACTGGTCAGGCACAGGTCTCCCCAAAGCCCCTGGCTCCCTCTCCGCTCTGATTCTAGTGACTGTGCAGCTCACTGAGCCGCTGGGCCCTCACACTTGGTCAGAAAGGTTAAGGAAGCTGGATGCCATTGAGTGAGGTGCCCTCAGCCCCCTTTGGGGTCTGCAAAGGACCATGTTCAGCTCTGACCTCCCCCTGTGTGGCCTGTCATGCCATTGGGAGACAGTAAAGATCATTCTCCCTCAGAGACTTCACAGTGAGCAGGTGGGGAGGGAGAAGGCAGCCCAGTCCACTGGGAGAGCCACCGTGGATGAGCTTGGGGCTGTAGGGGGAATGGAGAGAGATCAGGTCAGGGATCTCTAAATGTTGCCAGGAAGGGTGGAGAGGAGGCTACAGGCAATGTGTACATGTCCCAGTGGGTGGGAAGACACAGACATAGGGCTTCCCTGGCCCTAGGACACAGGCTCTCCAAGGCAGCTTGGGGCAGACAGTTGGGAAATGATCACAGGGAGCAGGTAGGAGCCCTCCCCAACTTCAGGAGGGAGGCTCCTGAAGTCTGGGGCCTCGCTCAGGCAGATAGAGCAAGACTTGGGATGAAGGATGGGCAGTGAAAGGCACATGGGCCAGCTGCTTTCTTGGGAAACTGCCATGACAGATCTCCCAGGCCCTCATGCTGCCAGGCTCTGAAAGGACAGGCCCCTCAGGCCAGACCCTTTCAGGGAAGGAACCTAGGAGGGCTAGAGGGTACCTCTGGGCCCTTCCTCTGAGGAAGACCTCCCAAAAGAGAGAGGAAGCAAGGCTGAGAAGGTCTCCCCACGTGCAGGGGTCCAGGATGAACACCCAAGCCTGAACCAAGGGAAACGGTACCAAGTCTGGCTGGCCAGTGGGTCTGGGGAGCTCTTGCCCACCCTTCCGGCCAGTGTGTGATCACAGCAAGGCTGCTGCCTATGGCTGTAGGCTGGCCTCCAGCCAATCCCATGCTAGCAAAACTCTGCAGCAGCGTGGACGGAAGGGAGGGAGAAGGGCAAATCCATTAAATGATGACACTAGGGCTGAGCCGGGGCAGGGCCAAGCAGCCCCTGACACACCCTTCCACAGCCACCCAGACTGCCATCCCAGGATGTCTGGCTCTGGAGCCCTAGCAGCTGGGTTCAAATCCTGGCCCTGCCCTGGCTCCCTATGTGGCCTCTGGCTGCTCCTGCCCCTCGCCGAGGCTCAATTTCCACAGCTGTCCAATGAGGATGTGGGACCAGGTGAGCACTAAGATCCTTCCAATTAAAAGTCCACAAGTGTGTCATTCTTCTGCACCCCCCCCCCCCACACACCATCTTTCTGCTCCTGGATGTAAGCTCCCTGAGGGCAGGCACAGTGCTTCCTTTTGCCTCAGCATGCATGATGGTGGTTATGCTGGTTCACTTTAAGAGATCAACCACCCCAGTGTTCACGTCTCCTCCTTCGTTCCTTTCCTCCCACGTCAGTGACCGTGTCCTGGCCCTGGCTCCTCCTCAGCCACAGACTTGCCCTGTCCAGCCGTCCCTGTCTCTCACTCCCAACTCACACCAAAGGCCTACAGAGAGTGAGCCCAAGCTGATTGTACTCAAAGCTTGGGCTGAGCCCATGGTCACCTTCCTGAAGGTTCCCAACCTGCCATGGCCCACCGGGTCTCTTGTCTGTTTAGAAGCTTCAGCAGTCCCAGCAGTGAAAATTAATCTGCAACTTGAGCCAATAAAACCTTGTGGACTGCGCTAAATGGGCAGAGAAGGGGGTCGATACTGGGCACTGCCCATGCTGGCCAAGCAGGGAGGCAGCAGAGATCTTTTCTCTGAGCTCCTACGGGTCAGTTAGGAAGAAAGCTTTGCTCTCCTCTCTACACACGCTTATCAGGCTTTCTGAACCAACTAGAAAACTCTGGACTAGGCCCAGAGGTGCCCCCAAGATGCTGGGAACACGCCAGGGGCACCCCCTGGGAAGACCAAGTTCCCCAGGAAGGTGCAGCTAGCTTTGCAGACCACAACAGTGAACAGGACGGTGGCAAGCTGGCCACACGGACCGGACCTGAGGCCACGCTCTGTGTACGTCTTGGACAGCACCGTCCCTCCCAGAGGCCACTCAACCTCAGCTCTGATGGCCCCAAATCCAGTTCTTGTCTGGAATATCGAGCCTGGGGGCGAGTCCAGTCTCAGGGGCCTCTTCCACAATTTGCTTTCCCCTTGGAGCCTAGAGCCAAGGAGTTCCCAGTGATGGCCAAGCCAAGGAGTCTGTGGACCTGACTAATGGCCCTGAGCATCAGTGGCCTGTTCTCATGATGAGCCCATTGAGCCTGACTGAGGTAGGTCCAGAGGAGCCACTGCACATGCCTTTTCCCTCAGTGGTCCCTCTACCTGGTCAAGTCACAGGGCAGCAGGTCTCTGCCCAGTCCAGAAGGATCTGGAAAAGATCTCGGATTGGGAAGCTTCACTGTGCGCTGAGCTCCTCAGCCAGGAAGGTACATACTGCAGGCACAGACCTGAAAGCAGCCTGATGGTGCTGAGGAACCAGGGGCATCTTCCCTCAGGGACCCCTGCAGCCAAGGCAGCGAGAAACCCAGTGCAGGCTGACCAGGCAGAGGCCAGAGAGGAGACTTCTTTGTGGCCCTAGAAGGTGCTGCCAGAAGCCTCTGGAGGGGAGGTGGGGTCGCTATAAAGAAGACCTTCCTGAGGACTGATCAGAGGGGCGACACGTGACAATAGGCATCAGCTTCTTTGTCCACTAGCCCTCCTGCATCTGGAGCTTGCTGTCCACTCATACTCTCAGATCTTCTTCAGACAAGCCCTGTCCCCCATTCTGTATTTTGGGGTCTCTTAGAGCCTGAGGGCCTGAATGCCAGCTCTGCCAATTGTTCCCCATGGGGCTGTGGTCCTTTTGGCCTCCTTGGGCCCAAGTTTTCTCCTCTGTAAAAGTGTGGGCTGAGCTCAATAATATCTAGAGTGCCCAGTTCTCAGGCTGTGTGGCCTTCCAAGCCATCTTCCCCTCACAAATGCCTGCACACCCACACCCTGCCCGAGTGACATTTGGGGGCACACAAGCCCTCTGACAGGGAGCCTGGTTGTCATAGCACTGTGCCATCAGACTCTGGCACTCGGGGACTGGGCGTCCCTCCCAGACGCCTCTGCCAGCCTCCGTGGAGGCCAAGATCATGCTGGAAGTCAGAAAGACAAACTCCAGCCCTTCCCTCCAGCCCTAGGGCAATAGCAGCTGAATCTCTGCTCTGGATTCTCCTAATGAAGCTACCTCTACCCTTTGACCCAACAATACCACTACTCGGTCTGTTTACAAAGCTGACTAGGGAAAGAGGAAAAGAACCCATATGTTCCCAAATGTTTTCCTGATGAGGCAGCAAGAGAGTAGGGAGAGTCTTGGCCCATCCTTGGGCCTCAGGTTCCAAACCTGTAAAATGGGGACAAAATAATCCCTGCACAGCCTACTTCAGGGTTGTTGGCAGTGCCCCAACCACTGTCCAAGAGAAGGGGGAAAGGGCCGACCTGAAGATCCTACCACATAAGGGCCACATTGGGAGAGGCAACAGCTGGGCAAAGAGGAGAAGATGCCCACAGTGGGGAAGAGAAAGACAGCCTGCAGTCTCAGGGGCTGACTAGGGAGCCAGGCCATGGCCTACCCCAGTCTCCACTAACTGGGGCCCCTTAGCAGGGAGAAGGGGCAGAGAATGGAGCAAAATCTGGAGGAAAATGTCCTGGAGTGCAGAGGAAAGAGGGTGGCCCCTCTTTGGGCTGACTTCCTCCCAAGGCTGCTGGCCTCAGAAGCCACAGGGGGCCAAGGGCCTGGCTCCCAGCTGCCAGGGCCCCAGAACACAGGGAGCCTCAGAAGCAGGGGAACAAATGCCCGTGTTGAGTGGGGTTTGTGCTGGGCGCTGCTGCCAAGGGAGAGCATAATCCTCTGCTTTGTCTTGGGGACTGTGCCGCCACAGGCAGAGAGGGGGTGAAGGAGGGAGAAAGCAGGCGCCCCCTCATCACCCTGTCCACCCTCTGCGGGGGAGGTCCAAGGCCCACCATCAACCCCTGGGATGGGTGCTGACTCAGGCCTGCCTGGACGCTCCAGACAGGAAGAATTGTGGGAATCAGAGGAGAGAGAGGAGGGAGTGGGCCTCGAAGCATCGATTCCAGCCCCTTCTTTTTATAGACAGCGAAACTGAGGCCCAGAAAGCAGCATGGACATGCCCAGAAATGGGATATGAATACGGGTCCTGGGACTCCAACTACTGGCTGGCCACTGCCACCTCTGCCAGGCAGTGCGTCCAGGAAGGGCCCCTCTGGAGGCAGGTGATAGATGGTGCCCCTGGGCTGGCCCCAGCCCTGCCTTTCCAGACCATGGCTCCCTAAGGCCTGGGCCCACCACGGTACTCTGAGCACAGTCCGGCCTTCCTAGGGCAGGGCACATTGCCTGGTGCCTACTCTGCACAAGACAGGTTTGGTGACTGTTCCCATTCCACAGCTGAGGAGCCTGAGGTAAACAGGGAGAGGTGACTTGTCCAGGGTCACGCAGCCAGATTGGAGCTCAGGTCCTCCTGCCTCCAGGCCTGGCTCTCTATCCACTGTGATATTTACATAGAGCTTCCTCTGTGCCAGGCACGGTGCCAAGCGCTTTACAATTATTCTCATTTGAGAAGCCCTGTTATTATCCCCATATTAGACTTGAGGAAATTGAGTTAAGTGACTTTCCCAAGGTCACACAGCTAGCATGAGGTCAGATTGGAACTCAGGTCCTCCTGACTCCATACCCAGGACTCTCCCCATTGCACCACTCCACCACTCAACCAACGTTTGCACAGCATTTCACTGAATGCTCCTATTTCCCTAGAGGCAGTAGCTACAGAACAAGCTTCCCCTGTCTTTGGAGAGGCATGGGCAGGGGGCTGGAATTGTCCCCTCCTGCTCTGTCACCAGCCATGGCCACTCCTGAGAGCCAATGCCCCCGTGATCCCAGCTCATGCTGGCCTCTATGACCCAGCTTCAGTCAGGTGCCCATGGTAGATGGGCTCCCCAAGTGCAGGTCCCCTCCTTCTGAGATAGAAGGGGTCCTGGAAGCCTTTGGGGGCACTTCTAGCCCTGGGTAGTCTCTCAGGAGCATCCCTGTCCTTTGGGTTTTATGGCTGTCCCTTGGGGTCAGAAGCAGAAAGTCCCAAATAGCCCCTCCACCACCCCCAGACAGCTCAGTGAAGGCTCCTAGGCTACGAGTGACATCGGGACAGGTCCAGTACCATAGCCCCAGAGGGCATCTGGGATCCACAGAGGCAGGAGAAACCTGGAGAATCATTACCCCAAACCCTGCCATTCACAGAGGAGCAAACCAAAGCCTCCAGGGGAAAAGACTTTCCCTGGAAAGTGGGGTGCTTGGATGTGTGCTCTACCCCACCCAGGGGGCCTTAGACCACTGAAAAGCTCTTGGAACCCCCCTGGAGGCTTCCCTGCCAGGGCCCCACCCTGCTCCAAGGCCAGCCAGACCCAAGACTGAGGCAGAGAGCTGGGGAAAGTGGCCGGTCACATGCTCCTGGTTCTGTCATCCAGGGCCCTGGCTCTCCTCCTCTGCCAAGCACAGATCCCTGGGGCACTCCGCTGGAGACCTCTTGCTACATTGACACAAAACCCCCAGTTCTAAAGCCATCCCCACACTCCATGTTTTCCATAAGACCAGCAAGCCTTCAGATAGGCCTTTCCCTACTCTCAGTCTATGCTTCTTTGGCCCATCATACAGGGAGACGTGGTTTGTGCTGATGCAGTCACATTTCTCCCCTCATTTTCAAGACAATTAGCTGGGGAAATGAGGGAACAGGACCAAGGTCTGGGCTCCCAAAGGCCTGATATGATGACTCCCACTTACTGGCTCCTCAGCGCCAGAGTTTTCCTCTCTCAATGTGCTGAAAGGGAAAGGACTGAATCCCCAGAGAGACCCCAGGATCCCAGAACATGTGAGGTCCCAGGAAGAGGGAGACCGCTCTCAGGAGCCTGCAGAGGCTGGACACAACTGCCCAGGCAATCATGGCTGCTTAACTGCCTGGGGGTGTCACAGGCAGTGTCTGGGCTTCAAGCATCGTGCCTGTGTGCACTGCTGCCTATTCTGACTCTCCCAAATCCCTGGGATCAGAAGGAGCTCAGTGGGATAGCCCAGGCCCTGCCCTGCCCAGGAAGATACCACCCTGACAAACAGTCATTTGTTCTCTGTTTGAAGACCTCCAGGAACCAGGACAGAAATGGGACAGTCCCTGACCCCCTTTCCCCACTAGTGGGCCTGAGACACTGGCCTTCCCCCATTCTACTCTGGGTATCCCTGAAGAACACTGAGCTCCAAACATTCTGGACCTGATTTCACCACCCTATTGACAAATGGTTTATTTTGTCCCCAGTTGGGGTGAAATGGGGGCACCTGTCAGGGTTAGGTGATACCTACCCTGAGTTTTCGTCCCCTGGTTCAAAGGAGAAAAGTTAGGAGGTGGACTGGGGGAGTAGTAAGGGCGCGGGAGGCTTTATTGCAGACAAGCTCCATGATTCAATGAGAAGGTCGGGATGCAGACCATCCTTCATTCCCCTATTCCCCCAGCTTTGGCTTTGGCCACACCTTAAGGATGCTGTGGTTAACTGGGAATGTGCTCAGAGACAAGACACAAAGTTAAATGGTAGGGTCCTGGGAAGACTGGCTTGAGGAAGGAGCATTGGCACACCCATACACTGCTGATCAAAATGGTCTGACGGCCAGGAAGCAATCTGCAGCCAGTCAAAAAGCTGACTAATCCTCATCCACTTTGACCTAGAGTACCCCTGCTGGGCCCGTATCCCCCCAGAGGTCAGTGACAAAAAGAAAGGCCCCAGAGACATGAAAATGTTTATAGCAACACTTTTTATAGTCCTTTTACATAATCATTTTATAGTCATTTCTAGTTCTTTTCTGAAGAACAAAGCGGGCATCTATTGACTAGGGAAGAGCTGATGAAGGGGGTCCCTCAACATCAGGGGCTTTACTGCTCTGTAAGAAACAATGACTAAGGGGTGACCAGGTGACGCAGTGAGTAAGAGCACCGGACCCAGAGTCGGGAGACCTGGGATCGGTTCTGGCCTCAGATATTTGGCACCCACACAAAAATAACTGGCTGTGTAACCTTGAGCAAGTTACTTAACCCCGATTGCTTAAAAAAAAAAGAAACAATGACTATGCTGCTAGGGCTATATCCCCCCCCCCCAAAAAAAGGGGAAAGGACCTATTTGTACAAAAATACTTTTAGCAGTTCTTTTTGTAATGGCTAAGAACTGGAAATTGAAGGAATGCCCATCCATTGGGAAATGGCTGAAGCTGTAGTATATGATTGCAATGGAATGTTATTGTGCTATAAGAAATGACAAGCAGGATGATTTCAGAAAAGCCTGGAAAGACTGACATGAACTGATGCAAAATGCGATAAGCAGAACCAGGAGAATATTGTACATAGCAACACCAACATTGTAACGATAATTAACTTTGAATGACTTAGCTCTTCTCAGCAATACAATGATCCAAGACAATCCCAAAGGACTAATAATGAAGCAGACTGCCTGCCTCCAGAAAAGAATTGCTATCCACTGAATACAGACTGAAGTGGCTATTTTCACTTTCTGTCTTTCTTTTTTTTCTTTTGAGTCTTCTTGTACAAAATGACTAATATAGAAATGTTTTACATAATTGCACATGTATAACCTATATCTGATTGCTTGCCATCTCAGGGAGGGGGAGTGGAGGGAGAAAGGGTTAGAATTTGGAACTAAAAACTCTTAAATAAAAATGTTAAAAAATTGGAAAACAATAAAAACTTTAAATGGGGGGAAATAAAGAAACAATGGCTATGAGGATTCCAGGGAGGCGTCAGAGGATGAGGATGGACAAAGTAAAGTGAGAAAAACCAGCAAACCAAAGATGGAGATGGCAGAAATGGAGACAACCCCACACGGGATGCTGACTAGGGATAATGGCCTTCTCTCCCTTCTTGGCAGAGGTGGGGGCCTATGGGAGCTCAATCCCACCAGTCAGAGTTAAATTGTTCTGTGCCTTTGTCCCTCTTTCTTTGTTGTGTGGGACACCCTCGAGCTCAAGGATGTATTTCCTTGACTGTGGTGCCCAGAACTGAATCCATACCTCCAGGAGTGCTCAGACCAGACCAGGGAACCAATAGCACCACCTGAGGCCCAGAAACAGGCCTTTGCTGCCTCCTTGTGAGCTTAGGGACCATCACCAAGTCTGACTACCTTCTTTTGCTGCTGAAGTTGCTTTTTGGACCTGAGCATCAGACTTTTACATTTATCCCAACTAAATTGCCTTCTACTCTGTCTGCCCCCACATTCAAGCTCTAGTCAGTGGAGATCTTTTTGAATCTCAACTGTCCTTCAGGGTAGAAGCTGCCCCCACCTAGCTCCCAGATGTCCAGAAGAAGTGTGCCAAACACAGTTTAAAAGGCACCCTCTTGCCTTGGAGATATCATTAGTGACTGATTGCCCTCTGGCCTCTCTCTGGGGCCCCAATCTCTTCTCTCTTAGAATTTGCCAGACCCAGATCCTCTCTTGTGCCCAAATCACCTCACAGTCAAGGGGCCCCAAACCCAACTCCCTTTCCCCAGAGCACCCACTGCCCTCATTTCCAAGGTACATAACCTTGGGCTCACCTCTCCTCCCCCTTTCCTTCCTTATGGCCACCAAGCCTTTGAAGGTCTGTCCCACCTCCCATCAGCCTTCAGTCTCTTCCTCTCCACTGACTTCAATCTGCTTACAAACAGAATCCCTAACTCTAAAAATCCTTTGCTTGAACCTTCCACCCGTCAACCTGTGCAGCCCTCTCTTCTCGTGCCTTGTCCTGGGGGCCAAGCCTCCTTCCTGGTTTTCTTGACCACACTCTCCCCGACAGCCTCAGTCGCTCTCACAGTATCCAGGCTCTAGTCTGCCTTTAGCCTCAAGCCTTGACTCTCCACCTTCCAGCTGGCCCTGCCCTCCCACAGAAGGATTCAGCAGCATCTGCTTGGAAGCAGCCAGTACGTCCAGCACTTCCAAGGCTGAGCTCCTTTCTGCCTAGGCCTAGAGGAGGGGCGGCCATGGCCTCACAGAGCGTCCTGCCTCCATTCTCTCCCTTCATGTCCATCCAGCAGAATCCTCATTTTATGCATAAAACGCGCCCAGGCTTGGTCTACATCAAGTCATTAACATCTGTTTCCTTCAGTCTACTCAAATAGCAGCCATCTTGGTTTAGGCCATCATCACTGGGAGGAAGGAAGGAAGAGAGAGAGGGAGGGAGGAAGGGAGGGAGGGAGGGAGGAGGGAAGGAAAGAAGGAAGGAAAGAAGGAAGGAAGGAAGGAAGGAAGGAAGGAAGGAAGGAAGGAAGGAAGGAGGGAGGGAGGGAGGGAAGAAAGGAAGGAGGGAAGGAGAGGAGAGAGGGAAGGAAAGAAGGAAGGAGAGAAAGAAGGAAGGAGAGAAGGAGAAAAGGAAGGAAGGAAGGAGAGAAGGAAGGAAGGAAAAAAGAAAAAAGGAGAGAGGAAAGAAGGGAGGGAAGGGGGGAGGAGGGAAGAAAGAAAGAGAGAGAGGGAGGAAAGGAAGGAAGGAAAGAAACAAACATTTATTAAGTACCTACTATTTTCCAGGTGCTGTGCTAAAGGCTTTACAAATATTATCTCATTTGATTGCAATTAAGGTTATGCTAATTACCAATTACCTGTTCAATTGTTTTTAAGTCCTGTCCAACTCTTCTTGACCCTATTTGGGGTTTTCTTGGTAAAGATCCTGGAGCGGTTTGCCATTTCCTTTTCCAACTCATTTTACAGATGAGGAAACTGAGGAAAACAGGGTGAAGTGACTTGCCCAGGGTCACACCTAATTATGCAAACTATTATAAAAGCCTCCTAACTAGTCTCCTTGTCTCCAGTATCTCCCCACTTTAACCCATCCTGCAATCAGACACCTAAATAATATTCCAAAGGCACAGATTTGACTGCATTATTCCCCTGTTCAAAAAACTTCAGAGGTTCCCCAGTGCCTCCACTATCAAATACAAACTCTTTGGCATGGCATTCACAGCCTTCCATAGGTCAGCTGTCATTCATCCTTCTTGGTGATCTTTTTTTTGAGGGGGGAAGGTATGGCAATTGGGGTTAAGTGACTTGCCCAAGGTCACACAGCTAGTGTCAAGTATCTGAGACTGCATTTGAACTCAGGTCCTCCTGACTCCAGGGCCAGTGCTCTATTCACTGCCCCTTCCTGATGATCTTACGGCACATCCCTGCTCTTGTACGCTCCATGTTCTGACCACACTAGCTTGTTGCCTGCCACCCAAACTTCACACTCCTCAGCCCACCTCCGTTTGCTCCCAGAAGATGGTACCCAGGCTTGTAGTGTCTTCTGCTCAATTCCTGCCCCTCAGCCTCTTCTCCTTCCTCCAGGCTTCTCCTCCCATGATCCCCCAGGCAGCTTGCTCCCATTGCCTCCACCTCTTTGGACTCTGGGCACTCTCCCTGGCTATCCTCCATACCTGGAACACTCTCCTCCTTGCTGTTCCTGCATTCCCTGGCTTCTGCTAAGTCCTGCTTACCCTGCATCATCGTGATTTCCTTCCCTTCACAATCTCCTGTTTATTCTGCAGAGGTCTTGCAGGTTGTCCCCTGCCCCCGACTGGAACCTTCTTGAGGGCGGGGGCTGTTGTCACTTTTGCTTGTATCTCCGGCACTTAGCACAGGCACAAAGAAGGCATTTAATAAACGCTTGCTGCTAACTGACTGATGATGCCCTAGGTTGATGCCCAAGGTTCCTTTTTCATTTCCTCAGCTTTGAATTTCTCTGTCCTTCTACCAGGAAAATATAAGCTTTGGAAGGGCTTGGTGTATCTAGTGTGGACTAGGGACTGATGAAAGGTTAGTCATTGGAACTGAATCCCACTCCTCTGCCCCTAAACCTTCAATGGCTCCCTGCTGGACACTCACTCAGTCAATAGCTGTTTACTGCTATGTGCTAGGCACTGGGCTAAGCACTCAGGATACAAATGGGGTAAATGACGTGCAAACCGTTAGGCACCAGCAAGGTACAGGCAGGATAAATGGGAGCTACTCTCCGAGGGAGGGCACTAAGGTCAGGAAGGATTAGGAGAGGGTTCTGGGAGAAAATGGGGTTTTAATTGAGGCTCCAAACTCTCCAGAAGGCAGAGATGAAGAGCCTTCCAGGCATGGGGCACAGGCAGAGAAAGTACTTGGGGCAGAGGGAAAAAGTAGAGGCAGGGCATGAGGGTGAATGAGGACTGAGTCCAGGAAGGCAGGAAAGGGACCCATTGGGAAGTCCAACAGAGTAGGCAGCCCCTGTAATTAGAGTGACAGATTTATGATTTAGGAAGATCACTTTGCCAGCCAAGTGGAGGGTAGCCTGGACTGGGGAGAAACTGAGGCAGGGAAGCTAACTGGCAGCCATTGCCACCACCCAGGCTTGAGGAGATGAGGACCCCAAACTGGATTAATAACACCAGTGTCATAGGAGAGAAAGGGCAGAAATCAAAGACATTGTGACAGCAGAATGGGGGCAGAGCTGTCAAAGGTAGGTACATGGTAAGTCCACTTGCCCACCATAACAGAGACATGAGAAGAGGAGAGGGTTTGGGCAAATGATGAGGAGTTCTGATTGAATTTGTTGGGTTTCAGCTGTCTCTGGGACATCTGGTTTGAGATGGCCAATAGGCACTTGGAGATCTGAGACTGGAGGTCAGGGGAGCTTAGAGCTGGACAAGTAGCTTCATCTGCACAGGGATGAGAGCTGCATCTGTGTTTGCTTATTAGGCTGCCAAGCAAAATAGCTCAGAGGGAGAAGAGAAGAGGGTCAGGGACAGCCCCTGGGAGGACAACTGTGCTTACTGGCTGGGAGCTGGAGGAAGATCCAGCAAAGAGCCAATTTCGTAGGTCCAGAGATAGATTCGGAGTAGAAGGAACCACAGAGAAAATAAAGTTCAATGCTTTTATTTTAATAATGAAATGAAGCCCAGAAATGGGCAAAGACTTGCCCAGAGATGCACAGGTAGTAAGTGCCTGAGTCAGAATTTGAACTCACATCCTCAGACTGCAGAGGCAGATGTCTTTCAACTGCCTGACACTACCCTCCTATCTTGAAAGGGGAAGAGGTCCTCAACCTGAGGCTCCCCCCTCTCCTCCCCGTCCAGCCTGGTCTCACATTACTTTCTGCCATTCTCTGTTCCAGGCACTCTTCACTCCTCTCAGGCTCCTGAGCATGACCTATGAGCTATGCCTTGTGCCCTGCCCCACCCCCAGGCCTTGGCTCAGAAATCCCCCCTCTCCCATCTTTGTCCATTGACGTCCTATTTCCCAGCCCCCCACTCAAAGCTCCAGGAAGCCTCACCAATATGGGGGAAAGGCTTTGTCTTCAGCCTTCCTACAGCATATTTGCACTTCTGCCATAGTCCTCTCTGTGTTGGGTCCCATCCCCTGCTCCTGGGCACTGATCCTCTGGCTTGTCTAAGCCTCCCTGTGGGATCCCTTCAGAGAGGTGGCAGCCTCCCTCAAAGCCTCCCCAGGCTCTTTTGCCTCTCCCATTGAGGCGCCCAGTATCCAACCCTGACAAGCCCTCTTCCCCCTTTCCAGTGCCCTTCACCAGCTCCAGGGCAGCCTGATGCTGCTGCATCCCTGGGGCTCTCCTGCCAGACTCGAAGCCGAAGCCTTCCCTCGCACTGTCTCCCATTAGATTAAGGCTCCTTGAGAGCAGGGACCATCACAATTCTCTATTTGTGCCCCCAAGGTTTTGCACATCAGAGATTCTTAATAAATGTTTATTCACAATAATAATAATAGCAATGATAATAATAACAGCCAGCGTTTCCATAGTCCTCTAAGGTTTGCAATCTCATTGCATCCCCACAACAACCCTGAGAGGGAAGTGCTAGTATCTTCATTTTACAGAAGAGGAAACTGAGGCAGGCAAAAGGCAGGGTCTCACAGAGAGTGAGTGTCCAAGGCTGGACTTGCACTTAGGTCATGCAGTGGATAGAGACCAGACCTGGAGTCAGGAAGAACAGAATTCAGATCTGGTCTCAGACACTTCCTACCCATGTGACCCTGTACAAGTCACTTCACCCTGTTTGCCTCAGTTTCCTCATCTGTAAAATAAAGAGGAAATGGCCAACCACTCCAGTATCTTTGCCAAGAGAACCCCAAATGGGGTTACAAGGAGCTGGATGCCACAGAAAACAATGGAACAATAACAAAGCTTCCTACTGCCAAGTCCAGTGCTCTAACCACTGAGCAACCTGGATGCCTCAGTAAAGTCCCACATCCTCCACCAATCACAGCCTGGGAGAGCTCCAAAGCTCCCTCGAGCCATTCAGGTTCAGACATCCCAGAAGGGAATTCCTCCGACCTGCCAGAGCAGTGATTTCCATCCCTTGGAGAGGGGCTCCACCTCACCCCCAGCCTCCATGCTACCTCGTGCTTCATTACTCTGCATACATTCTTCCCTGCTCCAACCAGCCCCCTTCTAGGGAGCATGTCTTGTGCACTCTCACCTGCATGCCTTTGACCACACTGTGCCCTCTGTCTGGAAAACCCTGCTTGGCAAACTGCCTGTCTAAAGGCATTTTTACAAATCCCATTCACCCCCATCTCCTTCTCAAGAGCCTTTTCTGCCACAGGTTTATGGCAACTTATCCACCTGCCATGCCAAAAGGCAGGGACTGTCACCACCATTTTGTGAATGGAGCCACTGAGGTCCAGATTTCTCACCATCAGAGAACAAGCTGCCCCTTCCATTGGCCCCACTCCCATGGTACTCACTCCAGAAGGCTGGGGGCTCTGCTGTACTATCTGATGTGTATAAGTCATTGCTAGGAGGCAATGGGGCCTTGTGGTTAAAGCTGGGAGCCCTCGGTTCACACCCTGCCTCTGCTTCAGCTCAGCTCAGCCAGGCAACTGACCCTGGAATAAGGAGCTTCCACACTGGAAGTCCTCTTTAACCTGTGAAATCACAAGACTTTCTCCATAACATAACAATGTGGCTTCACCTAAAGTTGAAAGGCCTGATTGAGGGCCATCAGCACCCTGGAGAGGTCCCCAAGGGAGGAAGCCTGCTTGAGGCCTCAGACTTCCAAGACAGGATGCATTTGTTTGCCTTGGTCAGATGGGAGGAGTTCTCACTTCCATACCTGGGGGATGGAGCTGTAGTGCACCCCTCTGGTACCTGCTAAGCTTAGTGGCCAGAATTCAAGAAACATTTGGTGACTAGAAGATTCCTATTGAGGAGGGATAGGGCTGTCTTGTGACTGACAGACTGTAGACCTGAATAGATGGATAGGCCAGGAGCATACGTCCTCAGTAGCTGATACTAGCCACTGCCTACAATACACACACTCACACACACACTCACACACAGACACACACAGAGATAGACACACACATACA
>NW_027187142.1:170034-212793 GCF_028583685.1 Petaurus breviceps papuanus | reverse complement strand
CAGACATACACACATTCACACAAACACATACTCACATAGACACACACAGGCACATTCACATACACACGTACTCACATACAGAGAGACATACACACATTCCCACATACACACTCACACAGACAGACACGCACTTACATAGACACACATATACACACACTCACACAGAGACACACACTCACACATACACACAGGCACACACATTCACATACAGACATACACACAATTACATATAGACACACACAGAGACACACATACACATTCACACCCACACACATGCACATTCTGAGCTGGCTCAACATTCCCTCAATGGAGCCCTTGCCTGGATCAAGCCAGGACTAAATATGGGGAGAGAAAAATGGTTTGCTGCAAAATGTTTAATTTTGTGCCTCTCCCCTCATCCTCCTGCCCACCAGCTCTCTCCTTATGTAGTGACACCAAGTGCACCCAAGCTCTGACGCACTATGGAGGAGAAGAACGGGGAACCGTTTGGGTTTTGCTGGCCCCGCCAATGCGAGGTTTGGGTATAAATAGAGAACGATATCGATTTTGGATGGATATAGAAATATAGAAAGAATCTACCTCGTGCCTGTCAGACAGCTGACCTGCCTGGGAGAGGGCAGGCACCTGGAGCTGAAAGCCCGATTCATACTGGCAAAAGAAAAAGGCCCTGGTGCAGATCCCAGTCAATCTTTCCCAGCAAAGCTGCTCCTTCAGAGGTCCTTGGCTTCCCAGAGATTCCAGGCTGACCTCTGCTTGTGCCTTCTCCTGAAGAGATCCAGGCACAGCCATCTACAAAGGTGGCCTGAACCTGAGATTTCTTGAAGAGGGGTTAGAAAAAACAGCCAAACTCCCTAGATTTGGGGCTGGGACAGTGAGAAAGCAGGAGACAAAGGGCCAGGAAGCAGAAGGTATCTTTGGTCACACAGGTGGCAATGAGAAGAAATGGGCTTTGAATTCTGCAAGTTGAAGGCTTCCTTGGCCCATTGTGGGGGAGGCCAGGCTGGAGCCTAAAGCCACCCCTCTTCTCAGATTCCTGCCTGCACACAGCCCTCTCCTTTTGCTGTGTGTCTTGCCCAACTAAAAGTAAGGTGGAGCAGGTTCAGTTGGGCCACATGGACAAGACCCTAGCAGAGGCCAAACGAGGTCCTCTCCTCTAACTCCCTTCGGAACTTTGCACCCATACCATGTTTCCCCGATAATAAGACACTGTCTTATTATTTTTTTTTTGGACAGAAAAACACCAGAGGGCTTATTTTAGAGGAATCTTACACAGTAAGGGGAGGGCTTATTTTTGGGATAGGTCTTATTATCGGGGAAACACGGTACCTTGGCTGCCATGGAAGGTAGCCTGGAAGTTTTCTCAGCACCCAGGCACTCCTTCCCTCTGCATCCTGGAACATCTCTCTGCCATACCAGCCCCTTCTCTCCTGGGTCAGCTCCTCCTTCGATCTCCTTTGGGAGAAGGGGCCAAGGCTAGCCAACCTTCATTCCCCTCTTGCCTCTTATTCTGACTTTTTGACCTTGGTACCAAGCTCTAAAGGCACCTTTTCTACCTCCACCCTTTTCAGCTTCCTTTTGTGCATTAAAAGGTCCTTGAAGGCAGGGACTGTCTTTATTTTGGCTTGTATTTGGGTCCCCAGGGTTAAGCACATAGACTGCTCTTAATAAATACTGCCCAGAGATTCCGAGTCTCTACTGAGAAAGTCCTTTCCACCGCATGCGCCATGGTGGGCCCCTGCTCCCCGCAAAGCTTTCTTCTCAGTGCCTGCCAGGAAAGTCACCTCCCATCTTCAAGGAGCAGAGAACAGAAACATCTGTGATTGCTGTCCCTGTTGGGTCCCACAGAGGCCAACATGGGGGCTGGGTGTTCTAGCCTTCTCTTCCTTCTCTCCTGGGAAGGGCTCCTCTGGCCCAGCCTGGCCCAACTTGCCCTCCCGAGCTTGATATCTTCCTTGGGGCTTTCTGGCCACTGAAGACAAGCCTTTCTCAAAGCTCTGGTGGATTGGAGAAGAGCCTAAGAGAGAAACCTGGTGCTCAGAGCAGTGCCCAGGACCTTTCAAGTCAGTCTTTATCTCTTCACCATGGTCACTGGTCTAGACCAGGCTTGGGAAGGCACTTGGTGATAAAAACAAGGTGATGTGGCCAGGTTGTCTGCAAATTAACAGAGCAGCCACTAGACCTCAGGGTCCAATGTATAGGAAGCCAGCCAGATGGACAAATGGATGTGTGGACAGACAGTGTGCTTGGCTGGGTAGAAAGCTTCAATAGAAGCAGCAGGATGGGGTAGAGGCCCCCAACTCCTCCCCCCACCCCCACCTTCCTCCTCAATATTCTCATCATTGCATCAGAATCCAGAGACAGCAGCCTTCTAAGGGCCTTGGAGCTAATGTAGACAGGGATCTACGGCTCCTGGTGCCCAAAGGAGGAGACTGAGGCCCAGGAAAGGGAGGGGGTGGGGGAGGGAGGAGTCTGCCCGCTTTGTGTTCAAATCTGATGTTTTCTAAACACGGTCCTGGCAGCCTGTTATTGGGACACAAGGCACATCTTTTCCTGTTCATTACTGTTCATTACAGTGGAGCCCTCCTATAATTAGCTATAGTACAGTGGGATTCAGCGAAACTCAGAGAAGCCCCCCTTCCCAGCAGCCTGGCAGCACTTTGATGGGGAATAACAATGTTTTATAGGGAAGATAGTTTGATTATTCCATAGTCTCCCTCCCAGAGGGGGCCTCGCTCTCCCACACCTCCTGATTTCATGAATTGCAGTGGTTCCTCAGGAAACAAACAGCTCACTGAAGGGAGCCACTGGGATGGAATAGGGAGGCTGTGGCTGGCTCCCAGGCCCTTGGCCTAATCTCCACCTCTCCTCCCCTGTCTGGCACTGGGACACTAACCAGCTGGATCAGGGCTTCTCTCCCCCCTGCCTCAACCACTGTTTCCCATTCCCTCAGGGCAAGCCAGAACATAGAGGGGGCAACCTTTCAATTTCGGATGCAGTGCATGGGTGAGAAAAGAACCAAGTTGAGGAGACCCAAAGCTACCCAAAAGCTCTCTCCTTCTGGGGAACCCAGAACATTGAAGAGGGGGAGGAGAAGAGAGACAGGAAGAGAGGAATAGATGCGCACCTACATCCCCCCTCAAATTCTCGATCTACTCCAAGGGTAGCAGGAATCTCCCTGAGGGTAGGAGCTGCTTTGGTTTGGGCATCTTATTCTGCAGGCCTGACCCAGAGCCTGGCATGCAGTGGGAATCATAGTGGTGAATGCTGGATGAATGGAATTCAATGGTGCTGCCACCCTTTCTGGAACTGACCAAACCTGCAACCAGGGACCCAGAAGGACATCTGACTGCTTTCTTCTTCCCTCAAACATGGGGGTCTCCTCAGTCTGAATGAACACATATCCATCTACATGTAAACGGGTGTCAGATGCTGAACTAGGCACAAGGAATGCAGAACCACACACAAAACAGGAACTTATCTTACTGGGAGAAAGCACTGTGCCATTCGAAATGCAGATGAAATATGTTGGGAGTCACTGGGAGATGGGGGGAAGCCTGAGAACAGGCCAGGCCTCCTGGTGAGCCCCAGAGTGAGGAGGGAGAGCAGGCTGGGCAGAGGGGCACAAGGGCTGTCTGGGCAAGAGCAATGGTGGCTTTTGGTATCACATGTGATTCCAGAGGCAAAGGTCCTGAGGGAGTTCTTGAGCAAGGGAGTAGTGACAAGGTCACCCCTGGTTGTTAGGAAGACCCCCCCCCAGCAGCTACTGTATATAGAGGGTGGATGGGAGAGGGGGCGAACTGTGAGTCAGAGAAGGCAATGAGGAGGCTATTTGGATAGTCATGTGGTGAGGGCTTGGAGCCTTGGGACGAAGAGAAGCTGGGAGACAAGGTGGAGGCCACCATCTTCAGCAAGTGGCTGAATGAGTGAGAAGACCCAGAGGTGATGCTGGGCCTGCCAGCCTGGCCAAGTGGGAGAGTGAGGGAAAGTAGAAGATACCCAGGAAAATGCCAGGCTTTGCTTCTCTACTGAGCAGGGGGAACACGCCCACCAGACTGGTGTATGGCTTTCACCTTAAGAAACAAAATGACTGAGAAAAACCACGGATTCAGGGGCATCTGAGTAGGCCCTCCACCTGGGACAGGAGTCAGACCAGGTGGCTTTGGGGTCTGGGGCTGGACCCTAGCCCAGACCCCCTCAGGAGCCCTCTGGCAGGGGGGAAGAGATCCTTTTCTTTCCTCAGGCCCACCTGCCCACCCTTCGAGGGAGTGCTGGTCAGGGATGGGGGGGGGGGGGGCTGCAGACCCTGGGATCCTTCCTTTGACCCCACCCAGAGTAAGAGCAACTCCCGGACAGGGGTTCACTGCTTTAAGGTCTCCCCGGCCCTGCACCGACCTCCAATCACAGTCGGCCTGGAGTGGATGGTTGATGAAAGAGCAGAACCCTGCCAATTCCCCTCGGAGCTCAAAGCTGGCATCTCGGTTTGAGGGTGGGGCTGGGGCTCAAATCAACCCCTCTCCAGGAGACTAATTGCGCCCCGAGGGACCTTGCAGCTCCTCCTTCCCCCTCAGCCTCACACACAAAGGCCAGACACTGGCTTCACAGACAGCACCCCAGGAGCACCGGAGCTGGGGAGCCAAGGCCCCCAGGCAGGGGGCTTCCAGTCGGGCTTAGAGCCTGCTGCTTCGTGGCCCTGTGAACGATGGCGGGCAACCTGGGGGATCTGGGGCTGAGGGGAACGCACCGAGAGAGCGGGCAGCCTCACCTTTGTCCCACCAGATCTTTGTCCCAGCGGCTCAGCTCGCACCCCAGCTGGCCGAGGGGAGGGGAGGGCTGCTTGGGAGGAGGTGGTGGAGGCCGCTGGGGGCCCAGGGGGCGCAGCTGCGGGGCCGGCACGCCTATTAGCAAGGCTGCCTCCAGCAGATGGGAGCTTAGCCCAGCCGGGTCTGGCTGCACCCCCCACCCCACCCCCCTCCACCCCATCCCGCACAATGGGCCTTGGGCCGGTTGGGCTGGAGCAGTGGGCCTGTCCCTTCCCCAGCCGGCAGGTCGGCTAAGGTTTGCATCTGTCTTAGCGGTGTTGAGACTGTTGCCCGAATGCAAGTGTCCGTACTCAGTCCGAGGGTGGGGTGCCACGCAGTCCTTCGGGCCTGGCTTCCCTCGGGGCCCCGGGCCCGGCCGCGCCCCAACTGCCCGAAGCCTGTTTCCCTCCCCCCCTTCCCCATGCCAGGCTAGCCCTGTGCAGCGGGACGGATGGACAAACAGACTGATGAACCCCCGCGTTCCCTCTCTCTTTCCAGACCATTGTTCCCCCTGCCGCAGGGCCGGCCGCCTGCCTGCCTATCTGCCTGTAGCCCACCCACCCTCGGGAGAAGGGAAGGAGAGGGAGCCTGAAGGAGGAGAAGAGATGGGGGGGGGGGGGAGGCGCGGGAGATGGGGAAGCCTGCGGAAACGTCGTTGTGCCGCAGCCCGGCCTCTGCGCCTCCAGGGCCGGGGCTGGGCACCAGAGCTGCGGGAGGGAGGAGGCCTGGACATAGTCCGCCCCCGCCGCTGGGCCCGCCGCCCGTCTGTCAGTGCCTTGGGCCGCATCCCACTGGCTACCCGGTATCACGGCGGACTACACCCTTCTCCATCATGATGTCATGACAGACGGGCTGCCACCACTGCCACCGCCGCCGCCACCGCCTGGATCCTCCCCCACCCCCACCCGTGCCCAGGCTCGCCGCTCCCGGGGATGCAGAGGGACGCCAGGGAACGCGGGCCCCCGCGCAAGCATCAGCCCCTCCCGCCCGCCGGCCCGCCGGCCCGCATTCCCGCTGCGGCGGCGGCGGCCGCCCCGCGCGCGCCCAAGCGTCCGGTAGTCTTGGCTCCTGTCCCCTGCCCCCCACCCCACCCCCCCACAGGCCGCACCGGCCGCCCGCCCCCCCCTCCCATCGCTGTGTCCCTCCATCCCTCCATCCCTCCCGCCGTGCATCTCTCTGCCGGCCCCACGCACCTGTCTGTCCCTTGCCCAGCGTCTTCTCCAGGCGGTAGGGCCCCACATACTGCGCGTGCTGCGCCCCGCTGCCTTCTTTCCCCGTTGATGTCATCGCTGGCCGGCAAGACTGCGGGGCGAGGAATAGGACGAGGGCGGCGGCGGGGGCCCGTGTGCAGGCCAAGGGCGGGGGGCTCCCGGCTTCTCCGCTTGGTAAGCTCGCTCGGCCGTCCCTCCCGGACGGGCAGCGCGGCCGCTGCCTGGGCTGGGGCCGGGGCCTGGGCTGCTACCTGACTCTGCTCCTCCTCCCCCTCCTCCTCCTCCTCTTCTTCCTCTTCCTTCCTTCACGGAAGCTCTGGCCCGCAAAGCTTTGCTGGACGGCCGCCCGGCGGCCAGCCCCAGTGGCCAAGGCTCCTTCCCCGGGAGAGCTCGGGGCTGGGGCCGCCTAGGCGCCGAGGAGCCCTCGCCTCTGCTGTGCCCGCTGCTGCTGCTGCTGCTGCTGCTGGTGATGCTGAGGATGCTGCTGCTGCTGCTGCTGCTGCTGGTGATGCTCCCGTAGCTGCATGGTCCCTGGCGGACGCCCGCAAGGACCGGACCCAGGAGCCTTGCACCGCCCGCCCGCCCGCCCGCGCTCCTTGCTCTTCGGCCCAGCAGCTGCTCCCCGAGCGCGGAGCGGAGAGAGCGTGAGCGAGCAAGGGAGAGAGAGAGAGGAGAGAGACGAGAGAGAGCGAGGAAGGATGGAGCGAGGGAGGGGGGAGGAGAAGAAGGGGGAGAGCGGGGAGCGAGCGAGCGAGCACAAGCAGGCGGAAGCGGCTGGGACCGCGGCGGCGACTGGCACCGGAGTCAGCCAATCAGTGCCAACCTCCCCCCCCCCCCCCACCCCCCCCCCCCTCCCTGGAACCCCCCTCTTCTCCCTGCTCCTGCTTTTCTACCCCTGCCCCGCCCCGGAGCTCTCCAACCCGGGGAGGAGGGGCCGGGACAGAGAGAACCCGCTGAGCATCCTCCCCGACCTGGCCCTGGGCGCCCTTGGCAGAGCCGGCTCAGGCAAAGCCCTGACCCCTGTCCTGCGGCCACTGATCCTGGGCCCAGAGAATCTGTACTGGAGGGCCTCCACCCGCCCACCCAACGGGAACTCCACGGTATAGATAGAGTAGGCACCCTGGCTGCAGGGCCCCAGGGCCCCTCTCCAACAGAGAAAAGAGCTCTGGGCAGCCCTGCCCCTGTCCAACCCCGCCCCTGGCCAGCCCCAGCTGAAAGCTTACCGTGGAGGAGCCGGGAGGACTAGAAAAGTCCTCCTTGCTGCCTGGCCCAGACTTGAGGAGTGGGACTGGGTATCCTTAGGGTCCCAGGCCCCTGGGCTCAGAGTCCAGCAGGAGAACTGGGATACAGAGGGATGTCTTCTCCAGCCTTAATCTTCATGACCCAGGGGAGCCTGCCGGGAAGGAAGGCTTGGTTCGGTTTGGATGAACAGGGCTGGGTATGGTCGTCCTAGGCCACTGGAAAGGAGAAGCGCCTCCAATCTGCCCCGATGCTGGTGCTGCACAAGCTGGAGCAGGGAGAGAGGGCAAGGCAGAGGCCTCACCTCCTGCACAGCCTCCCCCAGATGCTCTGAGCATTTGGCTTGTTTGGATTGGGAGAGGAGGGCACAGACCATTCTCTCCCACAAAGAAGAAAGGGAGGGACCCAGGCTGGAGAAATTAGGCAGCTTGTGACAAACAGCATGGTCTTACTGCAATAGCTAATCTGGAGGGTGAAGGCACCCTCTCTGTTCCCTGGCCCAGATTGCAGCCCTTCCTCACGTGGGGAGATGGCAATGCTGAGGATCTTGGGCAACCTGGTTTTGTCCTTCCAATTTAACCAAGCTAGTCCTGAATGCAACATTGTCCCAGTCCATTCCTTCCTTCCTTGTTAGAATTCACACTCCACTAGGGTGACCTGTAAGAGGCTGGGGTCACCACCCTGATGGAGTCACGGAACAGGTAGATTCAGGAGTCAGCCATTGTTTGTTCTCTAGACCTGCTAAAATGATGGAAGTGGGGTGTGTGTGTGTGTGTGTGTGGTGTGTTTGTGTGGTGTGGTGTGTATATATGTGTGTGTGGTGTGTGTGTGGTATATGTGTATAGGTGGTGTGTGGGGTGTGTATGTGTGTGTGGTGTGTGTGTTTGAGTGGTGTGGTGTGTATATATGTGTGTGTGGTGTGTGTGTGGTATATGTGTATAGGTGGTATGTGGGGTGTGTATGTGTATGTGTGTGTGTCCTCTGCCAGTCCCATGGGCATTTCCTTCCATCCTCACCTCCTGAGCTCCAGGCTCTTTATTCCAGGGAGACCCTTTCTTTGTGCCCACAATCTCATCTCAGCTAGTCTCCTCTGGGAGCCTGCCCTTTTCAACATCTCTTCCCTCCTGCCCCCAAATGCCTCCTCTGATAGGTCTGTGATCTCATTGATTCAGGGGGTTTCTACAATGATGCAAATGAAAAGCCATCCCTGCATGACTATCCTGTAGTATCTTGTTTATGCCCTCCCATGGGTTTCCTTGTGGTGGTCCCTTCAACATGCTGAAAGCCGTCCTTGCCAGCTTTCCAGTGTGACTGGGGTGCAGGCAGAATGCTGTGTCTGGCCACCTGTCATCTCTTGCTTTTGTTACACAACCAGCCCATTTCTTTGTGTCAGAAGATTCTTTGATGGCACTGTTTAGTCCTGTTCCTTTGGAACTCTCCCCTCTCACTTGCTAAGCAATTCTTTCTCAGTTCACTGACTTCTTCCCTGTTAGCTACAAGCATGTCCAGGCCTCCTTTTTTTTCTTTTTGGAGGGCAATTGAGGTTAAGTGACTTGCCCAAAGTCACACGGCTAGTAAGTATTAAGTGTCTGAGTTCGGATTCGAACTCAGGTCCTCCTGACCCCAGGGCCAGTGCTCTATTCACTGCACCACCTCCTCAAGTTGTCGTCCTGTCTCTTCTCACTTTCACAGTCAAACTCAGAAAAAGTCATCTCTCCCCTTGGTCTCAGGGCTTTGCAATCTGGCTTCTACGCCCATCACTCCACAAAACCAGCGTCTTTAAAGTTCTCCACAATCTCGTTCTTCATTGCAAATGCCAGAGGGCTCTTCTTAATTCTCCTGCTTCCAGGAAGCTCTCTAGCATCCGGCCCCATTGAGCCCTGCCCTTTCCTGGATGCACTGTCTTCCAAACTATCATGGCAGTGCCTTTTGGTTCCCCTTCTCCTGAGACTCCTTTGCTAGATCATGTCCCAATCCATGTGTGTAGGTATCCTCTAAGCTTCTGTTCTAGGTTCTCTTTCTTTCTTCCTCTCTACATTCTCTTGGGGATCTCCTTAATTCCTGTGGATTCAATTAACATCTCCATGTCCATGGTTCTCAGATCTAGTAACCCAGCTCTGTCCTCTCACCTGAGCCCCAGCCTCCCATCTCCAATGGCCTATTTAGTCTCCTGAATTGGATATCCCATGGACATCTCAAACTCAATGTGTCTAAACTGGATCACCTTCTCTTTCCCCCCATCCCTCCTCTTCCAGGGCACTGCCATCTTCCTGACCAGAATCTCCCTCAACTTGACAGCCATTCACCCCACCCCCACACCTAATCAGCTGCCAAATCTAATATTTTCTACTCCCACAGCATCCCTCACATTCATCACTTCAGCCCTCACACAGTTGCCCTGGGGTCCAGGCCCCCATCAGCTTTAAAGAGTATTGAAATAACCTCCTGAAAGAAAACTAGGGGATGCCACAGTGCACAGAGTGCTGAGTAAGGAGTTGAGAAGACCTGAGTTTAAGTCCAGCCCCAGACACTTGAATCAGCCGACATTTACTGATCACTTACTTTGGAACCAGCTGTTTAAACATAGGCAAGTCTCTACCTCAGTTTCCTCATCCGTAAAATGGGGATCGGAACTGCACCTACTTCCCAAGGTTGCTATGAGTGTCAGTGAGAAAATATGTTTAAAGGACTTTGTAAACTTAAAAAAATCTTTTTAATTTTTCCCAATTGCCTATAGCACAATTTTAAACATTTCTTTTAAAATTTTGAGTTCCAAATTCTCTCCCTCCCTCCCTGAGATGGTGAGCAATTTGATACAGGTTCTACATGCAGCCATGCAAGACATTTCCACATTAGTCATATTGTGAAGGAAAACACAGACAAAAAGGAAAAAAACCACGAAAACACAAAGAAAGTGAAAACTCATCTGCTTCCATCTGCACTCAGACTCCACAGTTCGCTCTCTGAGGTGGATAGCATTTGTCATCATGGCTCCTACGGAATTGTCTTAAATCATTGTATTGCTAAGAAGAGTTAAGCATTCACAGCTGGTCACTGTACAATGCTGCTGTTACTGTGTGTAATGTTCTCCTGATTCTGCTCACTTCAGCTAACCTTGGTTCAAATAAGTCTTTCCAGGCTTTTCTGAAATCATCCTGCTTGTCCTTTCTTATAGCACAATAATATTCCATTACATTCATATGCCACAACTTGTTCAGCCATTCCCCAATGGATGGGTATCCTCTCAATTTCCAATTCTTTTCCTCCACAAAAAGAGATGCTATCACTATTTTTGTATAAATGAATCCTTTTCTCTCCCCCCTCCCCACCTTTAAAGTCTCTTTGTGATACCTAGAAGTGAATTACTTCAAAGGGTAGGCACAGTTTTACTGAACTTTGGGCATAGTTCAAAATCGCTCTCCAGAGTGGTTGGATCTGCTCACAACTCCACTAAGGGTCTTGTAAACTTTAAAGCATTATATTAATGCTAGATGTGATTGAGAAAAATGGGACTATGCCGGTAGATTCTCCAAAGAGATCCAAGTGGAAATAATTCTTATTGACTTGCTTGGGAACCTGTCATAGCCTCCTAGTAGAATGTAATCTCCTTGAGGGCAGGAATTGCTGCTTTTTTTGTCTTAGCATCCCCATGCCTAGCACACTGCTAGATACAGATTTGCTGATTGGTCGGGTGAAAAGTGCATGTGGTCCATATATCTGGCTTTAGGTCATCTCTGAAGGAGACTTTGACTTGCACTTTCCGAACCTAGAAGGAGAAAGATCTGCCAGAGAAGACCAAGGAAACTGTTGGGAGGAAGATGGTTTGGGAAGATGAATCGAGGCAGGCAGGTCTTCAATCAGCCCTCTTTCTGACCTAACCAAGAACCCAACCTTACAATTACGAGACCAGGAGGCCATTCAGGGTGTAACTGGGAAGGTTTGCTTTGCGTGATTTTTTAATCGATACTTTTTAAAAACCTCATGGTTACTTCCTGACAACCTTGCTCTGCTATTTAATAAGTATGGCATTAAACCTAACGAAACTGTATCCCTACTTTAAAAAAATACCTAACTTTCAACCACTCCTCTACCAACTGCTTCCCTCCTACCTACAAACATGCCCATGTCTTCCCAGTTCTAAAATAAAAGTCTCCCAATTGATCCATCAATCTCTGCTAACTATTGCCTCATGTCTCTCCTCCCTTTTGTGGGCAAACTCCTTGAGAAGGCCATGTACAGTCACTGCCTCCATTCTTTCTCCTCTCATTCTTTTTAATTCTCTACAGTTTGGTTTCTGACCTCATCATTCAGGTGAAACTGCTCTCTCCAAAATCACCAAGGATCTCTTAAATGCCAAATCCCATGGACTTTTCTCTCCCTTCATCATTGTTGATCTCTGCATCCTTTGACACTGGCCATCACCTTTGTCTCCTGGATATTCTCTTGTTATCAGTTTGGAGGTTTTTTGTGACAATGTTTTCTCTCCTGGATCTCCTCCTACCTGTTCAAACAATTCTTTCTCTCTCTCCTCTGCTGAATCTTATTTCCCCCCAATTCTTAAATTTATTTTTAGTCTTCAACATCCATTTCCACAAGATTGAGTTAAATTTTTCTCCCCATCTTTCCCCTACCTCCCCCCAAGATAAAAAGTCTACTGAATACCCCTTCCTCCAATTTGTTCTCTCTTATATCCTCCCCCACCCCCCTAACTTTCTAGTAGGGCAAGATGGATTTCTGAACCCTAGTGCCTGTATATCTCATTTCTCAGTGCATGTAAAAATGACTTTTTAAACATTTGTTTTTGACATTTTTAGTTCTAGAACCTTTCCATTCTTCCCTCCTTACACACCCCCACCGGGAAGACAAGCAATTAAACATAGGTTGCACATGTCTACACATGCAAAATATTTCCATAGTAGTTATATTGTGAAAGACTAACTATGTTTCCCTACATCCTATCCTGCCCCCCACTTATTCTATTTTCTAATTTGACCCTGTCCCTTTTCAAAATTGTTTGCTTCTAACTATCCTCTCCCCAATCTGCCCCTTCTACCATCCCCCCTCTTATCCCCTTCCCCCCTGCTTTCCTATAGGGTAAGAAGCCCAACTGAATGTGTATGTTATTCCCTCCTTAAGCCAAATTCAATTAGAGTAAGGTTGACCCATTCCTTTTCACCTCCCTGCTCTTCCTCTGCACTGTAGCAGTGTTCTCTTGCCTTTTTATATGAGATAATTTACCCTAATCTATCTCTCCTTTTCTCCTCCCAATATATTCCTCTCTCACCTCTTAATTTTATTTTTTATATATCATCCCTTCATATTCAACTAATTGTGTGCCTTCTGTCTATGTATACATGTACACACATATGCACACATTCGCACATACCGTGTTTCCCTGATAATAAGACACTGTCTTATTAATTTTTTTGGACAGAAAAACACCAGAGGGCTTATTTTCAGGAGAGGGCTTATTTTAATGAACATTGACAGCAATTTTAATAAACAGGTAAATGTGAACAAAAAAATGTACCTTTATTCAATAAGCAAATCACTGGGGAAGAACAGGATGACACGCTCACTGCTGCAACTCTGATTGGATGCAGCTCGGAGCGTGGCGTGCGTCTCACCCGAAGCAATCTCAATAGGGCTTATTTTCGGGGGAGGGCTTATTTTTAGAGGAATCTTACACAGTAAGGGGAGGGCTTATTTTTGGGATAGGTCTTATTATCGGGGAAACATGGTATATTTATACACACATACACCCTCTTATACATGCATATATGTATGTATACATATATATACACACTTATATTCCCATCAACTATCCTCATATTAAGAAAAGTCTCATGAGTTACAATTATTGTTTTTCCACGCAGGAATGTAAATAGTCCAACTTTAATAAGCTCCTTATGATTTCTTTTCCCTGTTTACCTTCTCATGCTTCTCTTGATTCTTGTATTTGAAAGTCAAATTTTCTGTTCAGCTCTGGTTTTTCATCAAGAATGATTGAAAGTCCTCTATTTCATTGAATGACAATATTTTCCCATGAAACATTTTACTCAGTTTTTCTGAGTAGGTGATTCTTGGTTTTAGTCCTGGCTCCTCTGACCTCCAGAATATCATATTCCAAGCCCTTTGATCCCTTAATGTAGAAGCTTCTAGGTCTTGTGTTATCCTGATTGTGTTTCCACAGTACTTGAATTGTTTCTTCCTGACTGCTTGCATTATTTTCCCCTTGACCCAGGAACTCTGGAATTTGGCTATAACATCCCTAGGAGTTTTCTTTTGGGGATCTTTTTCATGAGGTGATTGGTGAATTCTTTCCATTTCTATTTTGCCCTCTGGATCTAGAATATCAGGGCAATTTTGCCTGATAACTTCTTGAAAGATGGTGTCTAGACTCTTTTTTTGATCTTGGCTTGCAGGTAGTCCAATAATTTTTAAATTTGCATCTCTCCTGGACCTATTTTCCAGGTCAGTGGTTTTTCCAATGAGATATTTCATATTGCCTTTTATTTTTTCATTTGTTTGGATCTGTTTTATAGTATCTTGATTTCTCATAAAGTCATTAGCTTCCAATTGCTCCAATCTAATTTTGAAGGAATTATTCTCTTCAGTGAGTTTTTGAAATTCCTTTTCCATCTGGCAAATTCAGCTTTTAAAAGCATTCTTCTCCTCATTGGCTTTTTGGGCTTCTTCTGCCATTTAAGTTAGTCTACTTTTTAAGGTGCTATTTTCTTCAGTATTTCTTTGGTTCTTCTTTAGAAGGCTGTTGACTCACTTTTCATGATTTTCTTGCATAATTCTCATTTCTCTTTCCAATTTTTCCTCCACATTTTCAAAATCCTTCTTGAGCTCCTCCATGGTCTGTGACCAGTTCATATTTTTCTTGGAAGCTTTTTATGCAAAAGTTCTGATTTTGTTGTCCTCCAATTCCATGCTTTGATTGTTTTTGTCCCCCCAAAAATGATTGTATGGTCTGATTGTGCTTCCTTTGCTTGCTCATCTTGCCAATTACTTGACTTTTGAGCTCTTTGCCACAGTAGAACTCTGCTTTCAGAATGGAGAGAGCCATGTCCCAAATCTCTGGGGTTTTTGCAGCTGCCAGAGCTATAAGTTGGGTACCTTATCATCAGCCCCCACAAGCTCTGGCACCCTGGCATTCCTCACCTCTGTTCCACCACCCAAGAGTGTGATCCAGATCCAAGCAGGTTGGTCACTTGGTCCCCCTACAATCTTCAGGCCAGGAGCTCTGGAAGCAGCTATGTGGCAGCAGTTTCAGCCACTGTGGCTCTGCCACCTCATACCCCCCCAGGGGCTGAAACACACTCTTCCTTCACCCTTCCAACAGAGTTCCCCACTGACCTTTTATTTTCTCTTTGGTGTTTATGGGTTGAGAAGTCTGGACACTGCGACAGCTGCTGGTGATTCACTCTCCTGATGTCTGCTCTGTCCGGTTGGGCCATCCTGGGGCTGGAACCACGGCTTACATGGGACTGTGCTTGGCTCCCAGCTCAGTGCGATCGATCTTTACTCTCAGCCTGCCAGGCTGCCTTCCAAAAAAGATTTGTTTCTCTCTGTCTCTTTGTGGGTTCTATAGCTTTAAAATTTGTTTAGAGTCATTTATTTGCAGGTATTGGAAGTGGTTGGAGCCAGAGCCTACACAAAGTTTCTGCTTTTCCTCTGCCATCTACTCCTCTGTTGAATCTTCATCCAGCCTGACAACCAAAGTAGGTCTCCCAAGACTCTGTCCTTGGTCTTCTTCTTTTCATCCTCTGTACCATCCCCTCGATATGATCATCAGCTCCAATAGATTCAATTTCCTTCCTTATGCAGATGAACTCAGATCTATTATCCAACCCAAAGCATTCTCCTGACCTCCAGTCTCTTGGACATCCTGAGACGCATCCAAATCTTCCTTTCCTCCTCTTTCCCATGCCTCTCCCCCCATGTTGATCTAATATCTGTGTGATATAAACATTAACTTATCTTGTGTACATGTGCAGACACGCAGTTGTTTTGTGCTGTTCTCTCCACTGTATTAGAATAATCTCTTTAAGAGCAAGAGCTGGTTTTTTGTCTCTCTGCATCCATAGCACTTAGCTCTGGTGTTGGTACATAGTAGGTAGGTGCTTGATATATGCTTATGAACTTGTTACTTTGATGTGACTCAGCAAAACAAGTCCTTGAACCAGCCATACCTGATTCTATATGCCTTGGTTTGCTCCTGTAATCTACCACTTGTTGAATACCAAAACCTATTCTATGCATTGGCCATAGCTTTGCCAGTCATTCCCCAAATGATAGGCACCTTGTTTGTTCTTACTTTTTTTGCTACAACAAAAAGTGCTGCTAAAATTCTTTTGCTAATCTATACCTTTTTTTGCTCTATCTTTGATTTCTTTGGGGTACCTGCCTTGTAGTGATATAACAGCCCCATCCAAGGGTGTGTAGAACTTCATGCTTCTTCTGACTTGGTTGGATGATCAGAGCTCCTCATCAATGCCTCACATGGCAGTCTCCCTGCAGCTCCTCCAGCTTCAGCTCTTCCCATCCTTGGACATCTTTGCCAACTGAATGGGTGTGAGGTGGTGCTTCTTAGTTGTTCTGACTTATAGATCTCTTAATATTCTTGATTTGGGGCAGTCTTTCATGTGGTGGTTTGAAGTTCACAGTTCTTTTGAAACTCCGTGTTCATAATCTTTGATCAATGAGTGAATGCAGAAGGACTGTTGTAGAATGTTCAATCACTTACAGATGAATTAACCGTGGCATTGGGTAATTTTCATGGCTTCCCTTTGCCAGCCAGCTCATTCCCAAGCCTACTCAGCCTGAGGTCAGGGAATGCTAATGCATCTTAATACTAGCTATAGAAGAGCATTTCTGCATTACGAAAAGGTAATTCTTGATGTCATCAATATGGGCAGCTAGGTGGCAGCACAATGGATAGAGTGGTAGGCCTGGAGTCAGGAAGACTCATCTCCATGAGCTCAAATCCAGCCTTAGACACTTACTAGCTGTGTGATCCTGGGCAAGTCCTGTTTGCCTCAGTTTACTCATCTGTAAAACAAGATGAAGAAGGAAGTGGGAAACCACTCTAGTATCTATGCCAAGAAAACTCCGTATGTGGTCATAAAGAGTCAGACATGATTGAAAAAACAATAACACTATGTGCCTAGTACTAGGAGAGGATGAAAACCAGTTAAGGCCTACAACAAACTTGCCTGCAATAGGGTAGAAGAAACCCATACTGGAAGGCCACACCACCAACATAAGCAAAGTAAATATGGAATCATTTTGCTTTGTTTATGGGATGAGAACACTAAGAATCAGAGAGATTAGGAAAGACCCTCTGTGAGAGGGATTGCCTGAACTGATCCTTGGAAAGGCTCCAGGAGGTGGAGGGGAGGGAGGAGAGATTTTCAGGTTTGGGGCATAGCTTATGCAAAGGTGTGGAGACAAGCATTGGGAAGTCATTTATGAGGAACAGTCATCAGGCTACTTGCCTGGGTTGGCTGGAATGGAGAAGAAAGAAAGAGAGGCTTGAGCCTGATTGTGAAGGGCTTCAAATGGCAGAAGAAGGGTCCTCTTTGATCCTAGAAATAGATCCTGACACAGATATACACACAATCATTTACAGATATGTGTATATGCCAAGGTCCTTCCTGGTCTTAGATCTAATGTAGACATCCACTTCATGGAGCAGTTAGTCAACAAGAATTTATTCTGTGCCTACTGTGTGCTAGGCACTATGTGAAACATGGACTGACTCTTTGGGGAGGAGCCAACCTATCTGCAAACCAACCTGTAAGACCTTCCCTTGTGCAAAGATCATAATTTAAGGGCTTAACCCTTAAGACCATTAAGGGAAAGTACTTTTTCAGTTCAAGGAAGTGTAGCCTAGTGAACAGAGAGCTGGTCTTAAAGAGAGGAAGATCTGGGTTCAGGTACCTTATCTCTCTCTCTCTCTCTCTCTCTCTCTCTCTCTCTCTCTCTCTCTCTCACACACACACACACACACACACACACACACACACACACACGCATGCTGTTTGACTCAGGGGAAGTCCCTTAACCTCGTACTGCTATAGACAATGCTAAAGCTGCAGAGAAGTACTCAATCACTATTGGTAAATACAGTTTTCTCACATATGCCCATGAATCAGAGATCAGTCCTTCTCTTAATCCTTCATTATGGGAACAAGTCACTCTTATCCAAGAGGGTTCCTGACAAGAGTATCCAGTTAGAAAAGCTGCTCCTAGTGCTGGCCCTACAGGAAGAGCCCAAGATGCTGCCCACAGGCTGGGGAAAGGAGCCTGGCTGACACTATTTGTAGAACAAGAGTCACCCCAAAATGAACAGGTAGGGGCCAGCCGAGGCCCCTCCCAGGCACTCAAGTGTACCCATCAGGAAAATCATGGATCCATGGCAGGGCAGAGCTATAGGCATCCCCACACATCCCAAGGGCAAAGTCTTTGCCCCTTCTCCCAGCAGTGACCTGACCTCACTCCTCTTTGGCCCTTGGGATATGAACAGACTGGGGCTGCTTCCAGCTGGAAAGGGCTGGGACTCCACAACATGTTCCCTCCAGAGCTTTAACCAGAAGATGGATCACCACTTCTTAGAGGTATGTGTCACTGGGGGGGATTCCTTAATATCTGGCTCAAGCTAGAAAGCAGAGAAGTCCCCATCAACTCTCACATTATGGGATTCTCTTAAGAAAATCCAAACAAACCAGTGATGGGATCTGACAGCCCAGCAGTAAATACACATTGAGAGACCCCCAAGGGGCAAGTAAGCAGTGAATAGAGCACCAGCCCTAGAGTCAGAAGGATCTGAGTTCAAATTTGGCCTCAGACACTTAACACTTACTAGCTGTGTGACCTTGGGCAAGTCACTTAATCCCAATTGCCCTGACTTCCACTTCCAAAAAGTAAGAGAGAGAGAGAGAGAGAGAGACTCCCAAATCCTCAGAGGAGGCAAGCATCAAGCTCACTGGGGCCTGACCTCCTTGGAGAACTTCAAGGCTGTCTGCCCACTTACAAGACATGTTTAGTGGGGGTTAATTTCAGATGTGAGTTGGACTAGAGCCCCCTGAGGTCCCTCCCAACCCTTACACCCCTACACAATGATTCAGAGTTCCCTTCTCTAGTGTCCCCAACATGACAGATGATGAAAAAGAGTCAGCATACTCTCTAGTCCTCATTGTCCTTTCCCCTCTCCAGATCCTGGAGGTAGGACTTGCATGACCCAGGTAATTTCCTCTTCCCTTCACCCCAGGGAATTCAATCCCCAGCTTTCAGTCTTCCTCCCCATACCAACCTCTGTCCTCAGACTTGGGGATCTTTTACTTCATTTTCAAAATATATTTATTTCCCCCCAATTACATATTAAAACAATTTTTAAAACATTAAAAAAGGTTTTGAGTTCCAAATTCTATCCCTTCCTCCCTCCTTTCCCTTCCCTTCTCTCCTCCCTGATATGGTAAGCAATCAGATATAGGATATACATGTGCAATTATGTAAAATATTTACATGTTAGTCATTTTGTACAAGACTCAGAAGAAAAAGAATGAAAGACACAAAGGGAAAACTTGCCTGCTTTAGTCGGTATTCAGTCAATATCAGTTCTTTCTCTGGAGGTGGATAGTCAGCTTCATCATTGATCCTTTGGGATTGTCTTGGATCCTTGTACTGCTGAGAACAGCAAAGTCATTCACAGTTGATCATTGCCACGATGCTGCTGTGACTATGCACAATATTCTCCTGGTTCTGTTCACTTCACTTTGCATCAGTTCATGTAAGCCTTTCCAGGTTTTTCTGAAATCATCCCGCTAATCATTTCTTGTAGCACAATAATATTCTATTACAATTATATACCACAGCTTGTTTAGCCACTCCCTAATTGATAGGCATCCCTTTGGTTTCCAATTCTTAGCCACCACAAAAAAAGCTGCTATAAATATTTTTGTACAATTAGGTCATTTTCCCTTTTTATGAATGTCTTTGTGGTACAGACCTAGTAGTGATATTGCTGGATAAAAGGGTATATACAATTTTGTGGTCCTTTGGACATTGTTACAAATTACTCTCCAGAATGGTTGGATCAGTCCACAACTCCATCAATAGTGCATTAGTGTCCCAGTTTTCCCACATCCCCTCCAACAGCCAATATTTTCCTTTTTTGTCATATTAGTCACTCTGATAGGTGTGAGATAGTACCTCAGAATTATTTAATTTTAATTTCTCTAATCAGTAGTGATTTAGAGTATTTTTTCATATGACTATAGATCAGACCTGGGGATCTTAATAAACATGTTCAGTATACACACCTTGTCCTCCCAGCTCATCAGTCTCAACTGCCAAATACCCTCTGTTCACCCTACTTATACACATGGACAGTAAGACTCTGGATCCCACCAGCACCTGTAACTTCTAATTTCCATGATCCGGAATTTTGAAATCTGTCCCTCTGATTTTTTCATTTCTTTTTCATTGGTGGAGGAGGGAGAAAAACAATTTAGCTGAAAAAAGACCTCCCTCTGATCACAATCTCCTGCCTCCCTATCCCTCTCCATGTCTCACTTCTCTTGAGCCTACTCTCCAATTTCCTAGGACCTCTGGTCTGTCCCATCCTGCTCTGACTGAACATTCCTCCCTTCAATAACTAGATGCCAAAGTTAATGAGCCTTAGACCTGTGCTCTGGAATGTTGTACCCCATGATGCCTCAATAAACTTCACTCCCACCATCCTTGCCATAACCACTATCTTCCCCATTCCCCCCATTCCTGTCTCCTATTCTGTTGCTGAATGCCAGTGAAAGAAGGTACCCAACTGTGCCCAATTGGTCCCCACAAATTTGATATCTAATCTCAGCTGAGCACTCTCTCTCTCTCTCTCTCTCTCTCATTCTCTCTCTCTCCCCCTCCCTCCCCACAACAGCCTTTAATGGTAATTGAAATTTGAAAATCTTCTCTGCCTTTAATAAGCCAAAGTTGAACTTGAGGACCTTTCCTGATTTGAAAATATACTCTGCCCCCTTATAGGCTGCATGTGCTCACCTGAAGCCTGTGGTGGGAGGCTTGTTTTTCAGGAAGGCACAACTTTTGTTACTTTTTAGTCAAGTGGGTATCGAAGGTTGCGATGTTCTCTGACCCTGTAGAAGGCTATATATACTCTGAGGTGAGGTTTTGCTTTGGGCTAACTTACAGCAAGAGTTGTGTGATTTGGGGGTGGAGTCAAGATGACAGAGTAGAAACAGGACTTCCTTAGGGCTCTGGCTTCCACCTCCCCCGATTCATGTAAAAGGGGACTCTGAACAAACTTTGGAGCTACAGAACCTACAAAATGACTCAGAGAAGCTAACCTCCTGCTGAGGACAGCCTGGCAGGCCAGCAGGGAGCACCCAGCACAGTGCTCTGGGAGCAGACTCCAGCCCCCAGAGGTATTAGCACCAGGGCAGGTCTGACCAGCCACCTGCTAGAGGAACTTCAGATCACCAACAGCTGTGGCAGTTTCCAGAATTATCAACACATAGCTGCTAAGGACAAAGTGAGAGGTCAGTGCAGTGTGGACTTTGGGATCCAGTAGTTAGGAGTGAAGTAAGCCTTGGGCTGCCCACCCCCCCACCACTCTCCCACCCCCACACCCTCAACCAGCCACTAAGATGCCAGGGCCATGCAGCCGCCCCCAAGTGGCAGCTTCAGCTCCTGCCCTGCAGAGTATAGGGGGACCAAGAGACCAGTCTGAGGGGTAATTGCTCTTGCTTTAAACTGCTTGGATCTAGATTTTGGTCTAGGGTGGAGGTCCTGGGGTGTATGACCAACTTGCCAGAGCCTGTGGAGTCTTCAGAGAGGGAACCCAACTAACACCTTTGGCAGTTGAGAAAACCCCAGCATTTGGGATGAATCTCCCTGTCTGGTGACAAAGTCCTATTGTGGCAAAAAGCCCAGGGATCAAGTGATTGAGTGGGGATATGAGCAGGCAAAGGAAGCAAAATAAACAGAGCAACCCAACTTTACACTCCTATTTTGGTGACAAAAAGGATCAAAGCATGGAACAGGAGGAGGACAGTGAAGTCAGAACTCCTGCACCAAAAACTTCAAAGAAAAATATGAGCTGGTTACAGGCCATAGAGGACCTTAAGAAGCAAATAAGAGAAGTGGAGGAAAAATTGGGAAGAGAAATGAGAATGATGCAAGAAAATTATGAAATGAGAGTTAACAACGTGACTGAGGAAAATAACACCTTAAAAAATAGACTAACTCAAGTGGCAAAAGAGGCTCAAAAAGGCAATGAGGAGAAGAATGCCTTAAAAAGCCGAATTTTCCAGATGGAAAAAGAATCTCAAAAGCTCACTGAGGAGAATCATTCCTTCAGAATTAGAATGAAGCAAATGGAAGCTAGTGACTTTATGAGAAATCAAGATGCTGTTCAACAGATCCAAACAAATGAAAGAATAGAAGGCAATGTGAAATGTCTCATTGAAAAAACCACTGACCTGGAAAATAGATCCAGGAGAAATAATTTAAAAATTATTGGACTACCTGAAAGCCATGATCAAAGAAAGAACCTAGAAATCATCCTCCAAGAAATTCTCAAGGAAAACTGCCCTAATGTTTTAGAACCAGAAGGCAAAATAGAGGTTGAAATAATCCACCAATCACCTCCTGAAAAAGATACCAAAAAGAAAACTCCTAGGAATATTATAGCCAGGTTCTGGAATTCCCAGATTAAGGAGAGAAATTACAAGTAGCCAGTAAGAAACAATTTGAATATTGTGGAAACACAGTCAGGATAACACAGTATCTGGCAGCTTCTACACTGAAGGATCAAAGATCTTGGAATATGATATTCCAGAGGTCAAAGGAGCTGGGATTAAAACCAAGAATCACCTACCCAGCAAAACTGAGTATCATCTTTCAGGGGAAAATATAGTCATTCAGTGGAATAGAGGACTTTCAAGTATTCTTGAAGAAAAAACCAGAGTTGAATAGAAAATTTGACATTCAGGTACAAGAAGCAAGAGAAGCATGAGAAGGTAAACAGGGAAAAGGAATCATAAGGAACTTATCAAAGTTTAACTATTAATATTCCTACATGGAAAAACAATAATTGTAACTGATGAAACTTTTCTCAGTGTGAAAAAAGTTGAAGGGAATATATATAGGAGGGTATATGGGCATATGAATTCATATGTGAATGTGTGTATATATGTTTACAGGTATACATAGAGGGCACAGGGCCAACTTAATAGGAAGGGATGATACTTAAAAGGTGAAATTAAGAGGTGAGAGAGGACTATAATGAGAGGAGATGGGGAGAGACAGAATAGGGTAAACTATCTCATATAGAAGAGGCAAGGGAAAATAGTTACAATGGAGGGGAAGAATAGGAAGGCAAAAGGGAATGAGTCAACCTTATTTTCTGTAAATTTGGCTCAGGGAGGGAATGACCTATACACTAAATAGTGTATCTCACGCTACAGAAGAGTAGGGTGTCAGGTGATGGGGGGGATGATGGAAGGGAGGGGAGGCTGGAAGGGAGGGAAGTTGGAAGCATACACTTTTGAAAGGGGACAGGATCAAAGTAGAGAATAGAACAAGTGGGAGGTGGGATAGGAGGGAGGGAAATATAGTCTTTTGCAATGTATCTACTATGGTAATGTTTTGCATAGCTCCATATGTACAAACTATACTAAATCACTTATCTTCCCAGTAAGGGCAGGTGACAAGGGAGGAAGGGAATGAATCTGGAATTCAAAGTTTTAAAATAAAATGTTTTAATATATATATATATGTATATATATATATAAATTATTTTACGTGTAATTGGGAAATAAGATATGCAGGCACTGGAGCATAGAGATCTACCATGCCCTACTGGAAAAGTTGAAGGGGGTATGGGAGAAGATATGGGAGAGAGCAGATTAGAGGAGGGGATATCCTGTGGGAGTGCTATTTTGGGACAGAGGGTAGGGGAAAAACCAGGAGAAAATGTGTAACTCAAAATCTGGTGGAAATGAATGATGTAAACCAGAAGTTAATAAAGCATTTAAACAAAATAAAACAACAACCACAAAAAAGAGTTGTGTGATTTGGCCAGATGAGACTCTGGGCAGTTGTTGAACACCTGACTTTGAAAACCCAGATGTTGGGGTTTCTCTCTCTGATGACTAACTAGGTAGGGATGTAATGGTCACACAGCTGGAAGCCTGTCTGATGAAGTGTGGTATTTTCTCTTGTAACTTCTGTTTGCATTCTCTGAAGTTCTGGGTGGTGACTTTTTCTCCTGAGCTAGGTAAATGATATGTTTGACTTATTAAAGTAAGATGTTAACCCTTTTTGAGCTGCTTTCCTTTAAAAAAGCAGATCAAAGAACCTGTGCTTGCAGCCACCCTGGGCATGCTGGGGTGCTGCTGCTACACAGCCATAGTACACCTTCTTTTCCTCTCCTCAAGGGCCTACACCTCTCTCTTAACAGCAAATCTTGCCTCCTCCTTTGCTGAGAACATCAAGGCTCTCAGTCAGGAGCTCCCCACTTTCTCCCTCCTATGCCCCTCTGTATCACCTCCCTCCATTTTTCCCTCTTTTGCACCAGTTTCTGAGGAGAGGTGGCCCTTCTCCTTTCCAAGGTTTCTTGCTGTGGCTAAGTTCATTGCATCAAATTACAGATTCACAGAATATGAGTTTTAGAAGGGACTTCAGTAGCCCTCAGTTCAAATTTTCTGGAAAGACAGCCTCCCTATGACATACTCACCACTTGAACTTCTGGCCTCTGCCTGAACATCTCCAAGGAGGGGAGGTTGGCCCTCTTGGGGTTAGCTGTATTGTTGGCCTATCTTTATAGCTCTCACCTCATTGCTTGCCCACTGGGTACAATGGGACCCTCCAAATTCTTGAAGGTAGTTATCATGCCCTCTTGTGCCTCAGGCTTCTCCAAGACAAGTTTCCCAGGTCTTTCCTGGAATCCTCCAATGCCATGGTCCCTGGTTTCTTTGCCATCCTGTGAGCCTTTTCGGGATGATTGCCCGCCTGTCAATCTCCTTCTTAAGTTGTGGGACTGGAATAAAACCCCACACTCAGCAAAGGGGTAGAGGGTAGAAGATCAATCACTTTCTGCAGCCATGGACCACATTATCTTCTGACCCAGGCTCACAAGACACCCACCTCCACAGACCTTTTTGGGGGATGTGGCCTCTCCAAGCCTTGCTGCCTTCATCTTGCCAAGGGAAGCTGGGGAACAGGTCAGATCAGTCAGGACACTGGGATCCATCTCAGCAGACCTAGTTTCCTTGGGGGCCAGGTGTCACTAGCTGTGAGACTCTGACACACTTCACCTAGTATGCCTCACTTCCCTCATCTGTATACTAGGAATAAAAACAATTGTCCCACCCCCTTCCCTAGGCAGTTGTCCTAGAAACCTTGAAGTACCCCAGTAAAAGAAGAGGAGCTACCCTCTCTACAAGAGGGAAAGGCCCAGCCCCCTCTGGCATCTCCTTAGGAGACAAGACCGCTTGGAATTTTCCTCAGCCTGCATCGCAAGTGTGGGTCTATACAACCTGCAGACAAAGGGTCCTGTCAGCCCCCTGACATGTGTCAGCATGTGCCTGCCTTGGGAATTCCCAAACTTGAGAGCTTTTACTGACTCCCAGCGCCTCCAGGTTTTAAGGGATCTAAGGGGAGTGGGACACTCTGCAAGGGGAGAGGTCAGGTCCCTGGAAGGAAAGGAGAGAGGGTCAAATAAAGTCAGCTGTCAGTATTAAGTGCCTACTATGTGCCAAGCATTGGGCTAAGTTCTGGGGATAAAAAGAAACGCCCTGCCCTCAAGAAGTCCATAGTCTAATGGGGGAAAACAGGGAAACATTTACGTAGAAGACACACAGAAGGTGAACTGGAGATAGACCACAGAGGGAAAGCATTAGCGTGAAGAGGGGCCAAGAGAGGCTAAAGTTTTAGCTGAGACTTGAAGGAATTGGGGGAAGCTGGGAGGGGATGAGGAGGAGGGAGGCAGGGAGAGAATCCCGGGCCTGGCGGTTGGCCGTGGCAAAGGCATATTTAGGAGCTGGAGGATCTTGTTGGTGGGACATCTGGGACGTCAGGTCAGGGTCGTATTTGGGAGTGAGGTGTAAGAAGACTGGGAAGGGAGGAGGGGTCAGATTCTAGAGGCCTTTGGAGGCCTTTATACGTGACTCAGGGGCTAACAAGAAGGCACTAGAGTTCACTGAGTACAAGGTGAGGTGCTTGAACCTTCACTTTAGGAAAATCACCTTGATGAGTAACTGGAGGGTGGGGAGATGAGAGACCGAGGCCGACAAACCCTGCCCCCCCCAAGCAGCTATAACAGTGCTCCAAGTATTAGAGGGTGAGGGTCTGTAGCATGTAAGAGGAGAGGAGCAGAGTACTGGGGAGATGGTGCACATGGGGGAAGTGGCACAGGGCACTGGAACCTAATCTCACCAGAACTGGCTCAGAGCTAGCAAAGGACACACACAGCTGGGTGTAAAGTGGGAGGGGAAGGGGATTAAAGAGGGGGAGGCCAATAGAAGGGAGGGAGGATGGGGGAAGTAAAAGTCAGAAGCAAAACCCTTTTGAGGATGGATAGGGTGAAAGGAGAAAGAGTAGAATAAACAGGGAAAATCGGATGGAAGGAAATACAATTAGTAATCATAACTGTGAAAAAACATTTACAGCAAGTTTCTCTGATAAACGCCTCATTTCTCAAATACATAGAGAACTAAGTCAAATTTATAAAAATAAGAACTGTTCTCCAATGGATAAATGGTCAAAGATGGGAACAGGTAATTTTCAGATGAAGTAATCAAAGCTGTCTATAGGCAGATAAAAAAAATGCTCTAAGTCACTATTGATTAGAGAAATGCTAATTAAAACAATTCTGAGGTACCACCTCATACCTATTAGATTGACTAACAGGACAGAAAAGGAAAATGACCAGTGTTGGAGGGGATGTGGGAAAAATGAGACATTAATGCACTGTTGGTGGAGTTGTGAGCTGCTTCGATCATTCTATAGAACAATTTGGAACTTTACCCAGAGGGTTATAAAGCTCTTTGACTCAACAATACCACTTATTAGACCTCTATTCCAAAGAGATGAAAGACAAAAAGGGGAAGGGCCTAGATATGTAAAAATATTTCTAGCAGCTCTTTTTCTGTTGGCAAACAATTAGAAATCGAAGGAATGCTGCATACTTGGGGAATGGCTGAACAAGTTGTGGCATATGAATGTAATGGAAAACCACTGTGCTGTAAGAAAAGACAAGCAGAATGATTTCGGAAAAACCTGGAAAGACTCACACGAACGGATGCTGAGTGAAGTGAGCAGAACTCGGAGAGCCCTGTACACAGGGACAGCCACAGTGTGCGATGACTCGGCTCTTCTCAGCAAAACAATGATCTGAGCCAACTCTGATGGGCTTAGGATGCAAAATGCTATTGGTCCCCAGAAAAAAGAACTGGCCGAATCTGACTGAAGATTGAAGCAGCCTTTTTTAAACTTTATTTTTTTGTTTGTATTTTCCTTCACAACATGACTGATACAGAAATATATTTTGCATGACTGCACATGTATAACCTATATCAAATTGTTTGCCTTCTCAATGAAGGGGGAAGGGAGAGAGGGAGAGAATTTGGAACTCAGAATTTTAAAAATATGTTAAAATTGTCTTTTCATGTAACTGGGGAACAATAAAATCGAAATAAATAATTTTTAAAAGTTAAACAAAGAGATGCTGCTGAGGTGAAATTGATGGCCTTGAGAAGAGGGTGCAGAGGCGGGTGTTGCTTTCTTGGATGCGCAGATAGTAACGCAGGACATGTGTGTATCCTCAGCCATTCAGGAAGAGGGGGGGAGAGGAGATGATCCTGGCCCCCAAGGTTCCCCAGAAGGCAGAGGGGCAGCACGGCCCTCTGTCAGTCTGGGCTCTGTCTCTAGGTGGGAGAGGAGGACACATCTTGGCCAAATCAGAATGGAGAATGCCCTGGAGGGGCAGAACTACACCATTCCAAGTAGCAACTCCACAAGGGAAGGGTCCAGAGAGGGACCCTCACCTCACCTCACCTCACCGATGAGACGACAGCAATAAAGCATTTAGCAAAGTACCTGACCCATAGTAGGTGCTTAATCCATGTTATTTCTCTTCCCCTGTTTCTCTGGAGGGCACCAGCCTCCTGCCAGTCACCCAGACACTACTGGGAATCATCCTCGCTCTCTCCTTACCCCACAGCCAATAAGCAGCAGTTGAGTCAATTCAATGGAATTCAATTTAAAAAGCATTCACTAAGACTCCTCTCTGCTAGGCACTGTGCTCGGTGCTGGGCAAGCAGACAAAATCCCTGCCCCTCAGGGAGCGCGTCCTCTAGCAGGGAATGCCTCCCCATCCTCCTCGGCCAGCTCCGCCCCCATCATCTCTCTCCTGCTATCGAAACAGGCTCTTGCCCTGTCTGCCTGCATCCATTCTCCACACCAGTGTCCAGGGATCCTCTCAATGCCTACTCCGCTCACCCAACTTCTCTTTGCTTTAGCATCACCACGTGGCTCAGGAAGGAAGCCTCACATTCAAGGCTTTCTGCCATCTGGCCAAGCGACTGTGTCTGGAATGAGGGCACCTGGGTTCAAATGCTGCGAGCTGTGTCACCCTGGCCACGTGGCTTAACCTGTCTGGGCCTCAGCAGAACAAGCAGATGGCTTTCCTCCAGCTCAAGCCCTCCCTTCACGAGCTGTGAGCTCTGACCGGCAGGACCACTAGCCTTCCCAGGGGAATCTGCCCCCCTCACCTGGGCACCTCTGTTCTGTACGCTTGCAAGGGGCTCCTCCCTGGACATCTTGCCCTCCCTCCAAGCTCCAGCTCAGGGTCTCCCTTTCCCATGAGGCTCCAGTTGGCTGGAAGCCCTCCCGTAGTGACTCAGGGCCCTCCTGGAACCCTGTCAGACCCTTCCTTTGTGTTCAGGCCTTGCTTCTCTCAGCCACATCTAAGCTCCAGTTCCTTGAGGCTGAGGGCTTTCTTTGTGCCTATCGCTGGGCCCTGCAAACAATAAGCACTTAATTAATGCTTGACTTGCATGGATACTGGGAAGCTTTTTCATCAGGGTTCCTGAGATAAGGTTGGAGCAGCAGGAAGAATCACAGGGCATCCCACCATGGGGGCACCTTGAGAAAGTGTACGGACTGGGATGGACAGGCTCAGGATGTGGCCAAAAGACTGGCCCACCCTGGGAGCTGGAGGCTGCAGCTTCCTGAACCTTCCCTGGAAAGTATTCCCACTACCTTGGGGACATGCTTCCAAGGCAGGAGCTATTGCAGGCAGGCCAGGAGGGCAGGCCCAGCATTTTTAGAAAGGTATTCATTACCATGTGAAGCCCTTTCAATACTTTCCAGCCTGGTGTGTCCTGTCCCAGGGCGAGATAATTACACATTTTGGGCCTTGGGCTTCAAGGCACCAAGCCACACTGATGGAAGGAGGAGCAAGTGCCTGGCAGAGGTGACCCAGCAGCCCAAGGCTTCCTACAGCAGCAGCATGGCGGCACCAGGGTTGGCCTGGGCGAGAAAGAAGACTAGCCAAGATAAGAACTGCTTTCCCCACCCCCTACCCCAACCCGATCCTTTGTGCTTCCCATTATGGGGGATGCCCTTCACTGCTGCTCCTACTCAGTGCCAAGCACTGAGACCACAAATACAAAGTCAGGAAGACCTGAACTCAAGTCCAGCCCCGCATACTCACTGGCTGGAAGACCCAGGACAAGTCCCTTAACCTTTGCGTGTAGTGACTCGGTTTCCTCATCTGTAAAATGGAGGTAACAATAGCAGCTACTTCCCAGGATTGTTGTGATAAGGATAAAGGCAGGGAATGTTTGTGAAGTGCTCAGTAATCCTTTAAATGCTAGTTATTAATTATTATTAATATTAAAAAGGCATTCCTTGCCCTCAAGGACCTTACGTTTCCACAGAAGAAAACAACGCATGGGAGTGTCATTGTCTGGAAGGTTACAGTGGTGGGAACACTATAGGTGACACGCCCTCCTAAGACCAACAGAGCTGATTTGACCAGGGTGTCAGAGGAGCGTATCTGGGGGAAAGCTGGTGGCAGGCAAGGAGAGGCTGAGATGGGCAGTGGGGGGACAGCTGGATGTTCCAGCCAACTTAACAGCCACAAACCAGCAATTCCGGGCAACAATTCTAGGCACAAAGAGGTTAGCTGTTCTCTGGTCCTGGCAGCCATGACTGCTGGTGGGGAGGTAAGTGGGATGTCAGGAGGTAAGTGGGATGACTACTGCCTGTAGTCCCCCCATTCCCAGTTCATTCCTCTGGCAGCCCTCTTGAACTCAGATGCATCTGGGGCCAGCTGCTAGGCATGACTGACTGTCCTGATATGCATCTGCATTGTGATGATGCTTTTCAGAACCCTACTAGATTCTCAGGGCTCAAAGGGACCATGGAGCTGCCTAGTCCATCCTGGATCTGACCAAAAACCTCTTCTAGCCTCTGCTTACAGAACTTCAGGGAAGCTTATGCCCTCCTGAGGCAGTCTGCCCTAAACCACTCCTTGTGAAGAAACTGTCCTGACATCCACCCTCTCTCCCACTCTGTAGCTTCCCCCAGGTTTGGGTCCCTGGAGCCAAGCAGGACAAGGCTGATTGATCCCTCCTACCCAGGGGAGGGTCATCAATATATGAAGACAGTTTACATCTTCTCCCTTCCGCTGCCTCCCCATGAGTCTCCCCTAACAAAGTATCTTAACCTACCTTCCTTTGGCCTGGATACCAGACCCTTTCCCAGCATGGTTGACCTTCTTTGGGGTTTTTCAACTGAAGAATTCCCTTCCTAAGTCATGTTCCCAGAATGGGCCACAGTGTCCCAGAGCAGAGGACAGAAGGGCCCTTGTCACCTCCTTATCACTGGATAAAGCCCAAGGCCCCAAGAGCTTTGGGGCAGCCTCTGCTCTGGGGGCTGACCCTCTCCTCCCTGGTCCTCTACCCAGTACTGAGACACAAGTTCTAACTACCCTGTTTACATGCCAGGACTCCATCTTCTCATGCATCTTGTAACATCTGAGTTGCCCTAGAGAGCCCTGCGCTCAGATGTCGGCTTGGTGGGAAATCCTGCCCCTGACCTCTACTGTACCAGGGGGCAGTGAGACAGACACTGCTGGTAGTCACTTCCTGCCCCTTACAAGTCTTTGATCTAAGATGCTCGACATTTTCTTTGTGTCTTTAGAATTTCAGCCTCAGCTTTCTATCCAGGGGTGTGCTGGTAAATGTTTAACAACCTTGGAAGGGGGGAGTGCCCTTGAAACACTTTTAAGTTTAATCTGCATTGCTAACATTCACCCCCTCATTATCTTAAGTCTAGACAATCAACAAAACAATAAATCAAGCTCTGATTTTGTTTGCTAATTTCCAAGGTGTAAATTCTCACACAGAAAATTTAACAATCAGACAGATTCCAGCTGGCTCCTGCACATTCCTATATCTCCCCTAGCTTGACCCATTGACATCTGCTCTCCCCAGCTCTAGGCTCCCCAAGATCACCTGGACCTTCTTCTCCTCTTCTCTCACAAACAATAAAAGGGAGTGATCATTCCCCCCTCCCAACACTTCCCATTGTTCTCACTCCAATAACCAGTTTCTCCTTGGTGTGAATGACACGGAGACCAGAACTTTTCCTTGCTGGCTCTTCTGCCTTCTGAGAGATGAAGTCATCATTAACACGAGTACTTTTGGCAGAGATGCTGAGATAATGGAGGCCCCTGTCTCTAGATCAATTAGCCCATGCCTCTGGGCTGCCAGCCTGGTAATCTCCTTCCTGAACTCCTCTTCCATCTCATCCCTCTGTCCTGGTCATCTGAAGTTTATTCTAAGAGAAACATCGCTTCCGTTTCTGCCTCCACCAAACTCCCCCCCCCCCCCCCCCCCCCCACATCTGCTCTCCCCAGCTCTAGGCTCCCCAAGATCTTTTAAAAGAGAAACCCCCCCCCCTTTCCCCCCCCCCCCCCAACCCCCCCCCCCCAAGCCCCCATACGCTTTGGTTCCTGGATTTCATTGCATGAGTTGTCAGAGCAATGATACCTGCCTCCCATCCCCTTTCACCCTTCCAGACCCACGTTCCAGGCATGGTCTCTACTCACCAAGGGGATGTACCTGGACAATAAGACTTGTCTTCTTGCTTGAGGGTTGCTGGGTCACCTCGTTCCTTGACCCTAATTTGCGCATTTCTGCATATCCAGATGTGCTCATGCCTCAGAGGACTGACTCCTTTCTTGGATTTTGTCTTCTGCGAATCTCTGGTTTTTCTGACTTCTCTTTCTGTTTAGTGGCAGTTGCTCTCACCCTTCACTTCTCAGCGCTTGCCATCTAACCTTCCCAGCCACTCTATGATATGCTTCTCTCCTGGCTTGCTCATCACCTTTAATGGCTTAATCCAGTGGCCTGGGGTCCCACTTGCCCAGCTGTAATATTACAAACAAAGAAACTGCAGCCTAGAGAAGTCAAGGGGCTGACGTCTCTGTAGCTTTGAAGCCTTCTCTCCTAGATGCCATCTCTTCCCTTGCTTCTTGCAGCCTGGGGGGCACTCTCCTGCTTCTCCTCATACTCATGTCTAGTCCTTTTCATCTTCCTTTGCTGGGTTCTCATCCATGGGAACCCCTGGCCTGCCTCCAGCTCTGACAGTTGAGCTTTTTTGTCTTATCTTGTCACGGCCCAGACCCCCACAGAGCTTCCAGCAGTTCCACTGCCATAGCCCCAAATAGATGTCCTCCCATTTTCCAGTAGCCCTTTATGCATTCATTGCCTGCCCCCACTGGAACGTAAGCTCTTTGAGGGCTGGGACATTTTACTTGCTTGTCTGCTTCTGCTCTCATTTTTCATTGAGTTTTCTTCCTTCTACAGTTTTAGCCTTCTTTATTCTTTATTCATTTTCTGACTGTTCTCCACTTACTGGTGTTGTATCCCAGACCCAACCGCAAAATTGCCCCTGCCTCCACTGGTATTGGGGGATTTCCATATCACCAGCCTTGGTCCCTGTCCTTGCCAGTCTCTGAGGGGCCAGGGCTGTCCTCATCTGGACCACCCCCTAGCATTTGCTTGTTGACTGGACTGGACTGGACTGGACTGGAGAGGGCAGATGCAGCTCAGTGATGGTGTTGAAAGCAGTATTGTCCAGAGTTTGGAAGGGAGGAAGAGGAGAGGAAGTAGAGGGGCCTGGGAGGAACAGCTTCCTCTTCTGGTGTAGACACAGTAGTTAGCTGGTGTGGCTGGATCCAGCTCGGTTTTGTTTTCTTTCTAAGCACAGAGAACCATGGGCATATTTGTAGGCAGCAGGAAAAGAGTCAATTGATAGGAAAAGATGGAAGATAAGAGAGTGTTCTGGAATGATAATGGGAGCCATCTGCTGGAGAAGTCAGGAGAGGATTGAATCAAGAGTGTATGTGAAGGGGTTGGCTTTGGGAAGAAGGGCCACCTCTTCTTCCCCGAACATGGAAAGAGGAGAGGCAAGGGGTAACATCTGAATGATAGACTATGACAAGGAAGGAGAAGAGGAAGCTGGCTGCTAAGGGCTTCAATATTTTGGGTGAAGTAAATAGCAAAACCCTTGGCTAAGAGGGTTGGCGGAGGGTGTGATGTGAATTTCTCTGATGCTTGAAGAGAGAGACATGAGAAAGTTTGGAACAGTCAACTGTGGGAGGTGAGTTAGTAAATCTATCATTGTTGCTGATATTCTCTAGAATGTTTATAGCACTTAAAAGCTTACAAAGAGCTTATAAATATTACCTCACTCTTATCTTCCCAATAAACCTGAGAGGTCGGTCAGTGCTATTATTTTTAAAACATTTTCCCCCAAATGTGTTATTTATTTTAACATTCTTTTAAAAATATTGAATTCCAAATTCTCTTCCTCCCTCCTACTCTACACACTGTGAAGACAAGTAAAATGCCAATTACACATGTGAAATCATGCAAAAAAAAAAAGCTAGAAAATTGTACTTCAATTTGCACTCAGAGTTCATCGATTCTCTCTCCGGGTATGGACAGTACTTTTTCATCATAAGTCTTTGGAATATACAAAGTACAAATAAGTACTTTGGAAGTATCTTGGATCATTTTATTGATTAGAGTAGCTAAGGCTTTCAGAGTCGCTCATCATTACATTACTGTTTCACCATAGCCAGTGATGTCACAATTCTTCTCATTTCACTTTGCATCAGTTCATATAGGTTTCACCATGTCTCCCCCCCCCCCCCCAAGGGTTATGGGATTTAAAGATCTCCCATGGACGTGCTGACATAGCACAGCAAGAGAAAGCGGAAAGCGAGAGAAAGTGAAAAGCCGAGCTAACGGTCCTGCGGTTGGCGGTTGGCGGCGGTTGCGGTTGCCCCTTTTTTTTTTTTTTTGAGTTAGGACCCCTGCTGAGCACTGCCAGGGGCCGGAGCTGCTGGGAGCAGGACTTTCTGCTAAGGACTCCTGCTGAGCACTGCCGGGGGCCGGAGCTGCTGGGAGCGCGCTTCCCGGACGCTGGGTGGTTGCTGTGAGTGGGGAGAGGAGGACCTTTGCCTGAGGTAGCCTGTTCTGTTTTAAAGGCTTGAGAATGTGGGTGCTTTCTACTTTATCTACCTGTGCCAATGTCATAACTACTCTGATGGCTTTCATTTTCTGGTCTTGGGACTCAGTCTTTTGGTATCTTAATAAATTTTCTAGTTTATTTCCCCAAATGGCAAACCTGACATATTTTGTGATGGATAATTATATCAGCATATTTGTAATCTCTATAGGCATTGTGAATATGGCATTGCTGATACACCCCCCGTCCCAAATCACTCTCTTCATCAGTTCTTATAGCACAGTAGTATTTCATCACAATCATGTCAGACCTTGTTCAGCCATTCCCCAATTGATGGGCATCTCCTCAGTTTCCAATTCTTTGCCATCACAAAAAAAGATGCTATAAATATTTTTGTATATATAAGTCCTTTTATCCCCTTTCATCTCTTTGGGGTGCAAATCTAGTAGTGGTATTGCTGTGTCAATGGGTATGCACAATTTTATAGCCCTTTGAGCATAGTTTCAAATTTTTCTCCAGAATAGTTGGATTAGCTTACAAGTCCAACATAGTTTACTAGTATACCTATATCCCCCCATCCCCTCCAGCATTTGTCATGTCTGATAGGTATGAGGTGGTATCTCAAAGTCATTTTAATTTGCATTTCTCTAATCAATAGTGATTTAGAGCATTTTTTCTTGTGACTATATATAGCTTTGATTTCTTCTGAAAACTACCCATTCATATCCTTTGACCATTTATCAATTAGGAAATGGTCCTTATTTTTATGAATTTGACTTAGTTCTTTATATATTTGAGAAATTAGATCTTTATCAGATAAACTTGCTGTAAATTTTTTTGATATTACTCCATTTCTGTGGCACCTTTTGGCAAAATGTAATCCCCCCAATTATCTCTTTTAATTGGGTCTATTTTTTGCTTTTACTTGTATGAGATTATGATTGCTATCCTCTCCTTTTTTACTTCTGCTGAAACATAATGGATTCTGATCCAGCCCTTTGTTTTAACCCTCTTTCTGGTTCAAGTGTGTCTCATAAGCAATATATTGTTGGGTTCTGGTTTCTAATCCCTTCTGCTATCCCCTTCTGTTCCATGGTGAATCTGTCCCATTCACATTCACAATTATGATTACTGTGTATTTCCCTCCATCCTTTTCCCACCCTGTTTATCCTTCTCTCTGTCTCTCTCTGTGTTTCTGTCTGTCCCTGTCTCTCTGTCTCTGTCTGTTTGTCTCTCTCTTTATTCTTTCCCTGCTCAAAAATCTGTTTTACTTCTGACCACTGCCTCCCTTAATCTACCCTCCCTTTTATCATCCCTCCAGCCCCTTCCTTTTCTATTTCCCCATTGGATAAGAGAAATTTCTATACCCAATTGAATGTGTGTGTCTTCTTTCTTTGAACCAATTTCATTGAGAGTGAGATTCAAGCATTGCCTACCAATCTCCATTTTCTCTTCCACTATAAAGGCCCTTCCTTGCACACCTCATTATGTCAGGAAATTTTCTCCATTCTACCTCTCCAATTTCTTCCTTCACCCAAGTGCATCTCTTTTTCTCACCCCTCCATTTTTTTAGATCATTGAGTCACACTGCTAAAGTTCTTAGGAGTTACATATATCATTTTCCTATATATGAATATAAACAATTTAACTTTATTGAGTCTCTTATGATTACTCTTTCATGTTTACTGGTTTATGCTTCTCTTGATTCTTAGGTTTTAATGTTAAGTTTTCTATTCAGCTCTGGCCTTTTCATCAGAAATGCTTAGAAGTCCTCTATTTCATTAAATATCTATTTTTTCCCTTGAAAGATTAGAATCACTTTTGCTTGGTAGGCTATTCTTGGTTGTAATCCTAGCTCCTTTACCCTCTGAAATCTCATATTGCAAGCTCTACAATCCTTTAACATGGAAGCTGCTAAAACTTATGTCATCCTGACTATGGCTCCATGATCTTTGAATTGTTTTTTTTTTTGTCCACTTACAATATTTTCTCCTTGACCTGGGAGTTCTAGAATTTGGCTAAAATATTGCTGGAAGTTTTAATTTCAGGATCTCTTTCAGTAGGTGATCAGTGGAGTCTTTTAATTTCTATTTCACTCCCTGGCTCTAATATAGTTGAGCCATTTTCTTTGATAATTTCTTGAAATATGATGTCTAGACTCTTTTTTCTGATAATGGCATTTGGGTAGTCCAAAAATTATAATCTATCCTCATTTTGTTTTCAGGCAAGTTGTTTTTCTGATGAAATCTGTAACATTTTCTATTTTTCATTCTTTTGATTTTGTTTTGTTGAGGTTTTTTTATATCTCCTGGAGTCATCAGTTTTCACTTGCCCAAAACTAATTTTTAAAGAATTATTTCTTTAGTAGTTCTTTTTCCATTTGCTTAATTCTGCTTTTTAAAGAGTCATTCTCTTCAGTGATTTTTTTGTATATCTTTTTCCATCTGGCAAATTCTGTTTTTTAAGGCATTATTTTCTTCAGTATTTTTTTGCCTCTGTAACCAAGTTGTTGATTCTTTTTTCATAATTTTCTTGCATCCCTCTCATTTCTTTTTCTATTTTTCCTCTACCACTATTATATCTTTCTTTAACTCTTCAGGAATTCTTGTTGGACTTTGGTCCAATTAGCTTTCCTTTGAGGGTTGGCTGTAGCTGTTTTCACATTGTTGTCTCCTTTTGGTTTTATATCTTGGTCTTCCCTGTATCTTTTTCTGGTCAAGTTCTTTTTGTTGGTCTGCTTTTTGCTTTTGAACTTTATGTTACATTTGGGATCTGCTCACCTGGGGGTGGAGAAGTATTGTTCCAAACTTTAGGCTTTCTTGTGCGGCTGAGAAGCTTGCTTGTTGATCTGTTCTACACTCTGGCTTTTGCCCAGAAAGAGCCGCTGTTCACCTGCAGCCACAAACACCAGCTCTCCTCTTTGCCCTGGACCTGTGACCAGGGCCCTTGCTCCCTTGTGACCAATCCCAAGTGTTCTTCTCTGCTATGAAGTTGCGACCTAGAACTTCATGGGGTCAATGGAGCCTCCAAGCACTGTCAGTGGCACCCAGGGCCAGTGAAGGGGCCTCTGCAGTCTCTTTCTAAGCATTTGTCCAATTGTCTTACCATTGTCTCTGGGCTGAGAGCTCCCAAAGCTGCTGCTGCTGTTGTTACTCTGGTGTTGCAGCTCCCTCCAAGGCCCACCACTGGTGTCACCACAGCATGCGCTCTGGACCTGTGACCACCCCAGTGTCATGGACCTCTGCTTCTGACCTCCTAAATTGTCTAAGGATTAAAAAATGTCCCACTCTTACCTTCGTTGGCTCTGCCATTCCAAAATTTTATCTGTTTTAAAGTTGTTTGGAGGAAAATGTTGTAAGAATTCAGCTGGGTTGATGCCTAAACTCTGCCATCTTGGCTCTGCCCAACAAGTGCTATCATTAATCACTATTTTGCAGATGAAGAAATTAGACAGGAGTTAAGTGACTTTTCCAGGGTCACACAACTAGCAAGTATCTGAGGCTAGATTTGAACTCAAGTCTTCCTGACTCTAGATCCAGTTTTCTATTCACTACACCACCTACAACATTTGTCTTGTTATAGTGAGGTCTCAATTTAAGATTCAAGAATATAAATTTGTAGTGGACTCAATCAGTGAAGGTTTGTGATTTTCTCCAGCTTTATTAATAGGAACAAAGGAGGTGGCTCATGGGAAAAAGCCAGGATCAGGAATTTATCAAAGCATGTTCAGCAAAAGGACAGAGGCATATGATTCATTCAGTCTTAAAAGATAGTTCAATGCTGAGTCACTTTACCAAGATAGGGAAGGTAGGAGAGGGTATCCAATGCAGAGGTCATGGACTTGGAAAGGACAGAGGGCTACAGGGATTGGAGTTCATCCTAAGGATGAATAACAGGGCTAGGAGTTGTAATACAGAAGGAAAGATGGAATGATGAACAGGTATGATCAGATAAAGGTATTTTACAATTTGTGAACATGGAACATTTATGGGGGAATGGCAAGATCAAAAGATCTGACTTTGTGTGTAACTGTGTGTGTATATGTGTGTGTGTGTGTGTGTGTGTGTGTGTGTGAGAGAGAGAGAGAGAGAGAGAGAGAGAGAGAGAGAGAGAGAGAGAGAGAGAGAGAGAGAGAGAGAGTATATGTGTTAACAGTGCAATAGAATGGAGGAATGAGTCATGGGAAATGAACAGACCAAGCAGTTGGAAAGTCAGGGTGTTGATGTAGTATCAACATGGATGTTATATCAAGGGGATCTGGGTGAGGACTTGGCAGAGCCCAGGACCAACTTGATGGATGTCCTTTGTCCCAGTGCTGTCAGATTATTCTCCCCACTTCCTCAATGAGTTCTGTATGGGCTAGTTGCTCCTCTGTGTCCCAGGATGGGCCCATTTCTAGAATCTAAAGCTGACATTCTTCTCTGCTGCCTCCTTCAGGTGACTATCTCCACCTCGGTCTCTGCCTTGGCGCTTGTCCCCTTTCCAGGAGGGACGTGTTCTCCCCTATTGCTCCAGGTGCCCTCCTGGTCTCTGGGGTGAATGGAGAGGAGGGAGAGGAATGGGATGAATTCATAGCCACGTCTTCTGATGCACAGAGTGAGAGCAGAATCAAGACCATGATGCAACAAAAAGAACGACCAGTCCAGATTTATCCAGACCGTGAAGACTGGCCGAGTGCTTTATACATACTCTCTCATTGGAGCCTCAGAAAAACCCTAGGAGTCAGATACTATTATTATCTGATTTTTTTAAAAGCAATCGGGGTTAAGTAACTTGCTCAAGGTTACATGGCCAGGTGTTTCTGGGTGGGTGCTGAGTGTCTGAGCCCGGATTTGATCCCCAGGTCATCCCAACACTGGGGCTGGCACTCTTACTCACTGAGCCACGTGGCCACCCCTTAAACACTATTATTATACCCACTTTACAGATGAAGAAACTGAGCCCACAGAAATGAAGTGACTTCCCTAGGGTCCCACAGTTAGTGTCTCTCAGTAAATATTCGAGTTCAAGTTCCCTGGGATACATCAAACACTGTTCACTGGGCCATCTAACTAACACAGTGATTGCATGCAATGACTACCATGACATATGGGTGAAAGCAGTAACAACAAAACAATGGAAGTGCAATGAAGAGAAAGGTTGAGTACTAAGCTCGAGAAGAGCTGGCGGAACCTCCTCCCCAAGTCTTGGCAGGGGTGGGGGCCCTGAGTCTGCACATCATTCATTAGAAAAGGTGGCTGCTCCCTTCCAGAGGGCAGGATATGGCAGGAAATGTCAGACACGAAAAAACAAAAGATGGCAATATAGTTTCCTTTTAAAAGGAAATCCTTGCCTTTATTTCCCATTGAAAGTCTTCCCAGTCTGGCTCCAATCTGGCTTTCTAGACTGATTCCTTCCCTGTGTGCATTCTAGCTGAACAGGCTGACTTCCTGCTCCCACACATGGCATCCTACTTTGTGCTTTCGATCTTCCTCCTCACCTACATCCTTAACAATCGATCCCTCTCTCCTTTCAAGTCTCAGATCAGGTTCTCCCTCCTCCATGAAGTCTTTCCTCATTCTTCATTTGTTAGTGCCTTGCACACAGAGAATGAGCATTTTGTATAGAATCCCACTCAGTATTATATATATATATATATATATATATAAAATATATAAATATATATAATATATAAAAAATATATTATTATATATTATATATAAATATATATGTATATATAGTATATATGTGTGTATCACACACATATTACATGTTATATTTACTTCTCTTTATGCATGTTGTTTTTCCCCAGTGGAACATATGTTCCTTGGAGATGGGGGTTGTGTCAATTTTATTTTTTATTTTGTTTTGTTCTAGCACCTAGGACAGTGCCTTTCATTTAGTAAGGATAACACATCTTTATTGAATTTCATTGCCTCAGTGAATATCCATAGGCAGTTTTTTCTCCCCACTTTCCTTCTCAGTTTAAGGTTCTTTTGATTTGATTTTCAGGGCATCAGAAATTGGAGTTCTTACCAATACGTGTTGTGTGGTCTTTGCCCCTTGAAAGGAGCTTGTCATTCCTATGTTCCATTGATGATATGGAAGGACACTCTCTTCTGTACTAACTGTTCCCTTCCTCATCTGTTTTTCTGGCATGCATGCCTCACCTTTGAAGGACACTAATTATGGAGACACCAACTCTCTAACTAAAGTCTTCAGTTTATTGCCTAAAGGTTTGAAATCTTTGGCCATGCTTTTTAGGGCTCTTTTGGAAGTCAGTCAACAAGCAAGATTTGATGGTAGTTTTTTTTTTCAAATGCTTTATTAACTTCTGATTTACACCATTCATTTCCACCAGATTTTGAGTCACAAATTTCTTCCCATTTTTCCCCTACCCACCACCCCAAAATAGCAGTCCCACAGATATCTCCTCCTCCAATCTGCTCTCTCCCATATCTTCTCCCATACACCCTTCAACTTTTCCAGTGCATCTCTCCAGATTCATTCCCTTCCTCCCTTGTCAACCACCCATACTGGGAAGATAAGCAATTCAATATAACTTGTACATGTGTAGATAATGCAAAATACTACCACAGTAGATATATTGTAAAAGAATGATTATATTTCCCTCCCTCCTATCTCACCTCCCACTTGTTCTATTCTCTACTTTGATCCCATCCCTTTTCAAAAGTGGGTGCTTCCAACTTCCCTCCCCCCCAGGCTGCCCTCCCTTCCATCATCCCCCCTCTCACCCCCTTCCCCCCTACTCTGCTGTAGGGTGAGATACCATATTTAGTGTGTATGTCATTTCCTTCCCGAGCCAAATTCAATGAGAATAAGGTTTACCCATTCCTTTTTGCCTTCCTATTCTTCTCCTCCATTGTAACCATTTTCCCTTGCCTCTTCTATATGAGATAGTTTACCCCATTCTGTCTCTCCCCATCTCCCCTCATTATATTCCTCTCTCACCTCTTAATTTCACCTTCTAAGTATCATCCCTTCCTATTAAATTGGTCCTGGGCCTTCTATCTATGTATACCTGTAAACATATATACACACATTCATATATGTATTCATACACCCATATACCCTCCGATATAGACATATATATATATATATTTCTATTCCCTTCAACTATTTTCGTACTGAGAAAAGTTTCATCAGTTACAATTATCATTTTCCCATGTAGGAATGTTAAAAGTTCAACTTTGATAAGTTCCTTATGATTTCTTTTCCCTGTTTACCTTCTCATGCTTCTCTTGCTTCTTGTATCTGAATGTCAAATTTTCTATTCAACTCTGGTTTTTTCATCAGGAATGCTTGAAAGTCCCCTATTCCACTGAATGACTATATTTTCCCCTGAAACATGATACTCAATTTTGCTGGGTAGATGATTCTTGGTTTTAATCCCAGCTTCTTTGACCTCCAGAATATCATATTCCAAGCCCTTTGGTCCCTCAGTGTAGAAGCTGCCAGATCCTGAGTTATCCTGATTGTGTGTCCACAATATTCAAATTGTTTCTTCCTGGTCACTTGTAATATTCTTTCTTTGATCTGTGAATTCCAGAAGCTGGCTATAATATTCCTAGGAGTTTTCTTTTTGGGATCTTTTTCAGGAGGTGATTGGTGGATTCTTTCAACCTCTATTTTGCCTTCTGGTTCTAAAACATCCAGGCAGTTTTCCTTGAGAATTTCTTGGAGGATGATTTCTAGGTTCTTTCTTTGATCATGGCTTTCAGGTAGTCCAATAATTTTTAAATTATCTCTCCTGGATCTATTTTCCAGGTCAGTGGTTTTTCCAATGAGACATTTCACATTGCCTTCTATTCTTTCATTTGTTTGGATCTGTTGAACAGCATCTTGATTTCTCACAAAGTCACTAGCTTCCATTTGCTCCAATCTAATTCTGAAGGAATGATTCTCCTCAGTGAGCTTTTGGGATTCTTTTTCCATCTGGCAAATTTGGCTTTTTAAGGCATTCTTCTCTTCATTACCTTTTTGAGCCTCTTTTGCCATTTGAGCTAGTCTATTTTTTAAGGTATTATTTTCCTCAGTCAGGCTGTTGACTCTCATTTCATAATTTTCTTGCATTGTTCTCATCTCTCTTCCCAATTTTTCCTCCACTTCTCTTATTTGCTTCTTAAGGTCCTCTATGGCCTGTAACCAGCTCGTATTTTTCTTTGAAGTTTTTGGTGCAGCAGTTCTGACTTCACTGTCTTCCTCCTGTTCCATGCTTTGATCCTTTTTGTTGCCAAACTAGGAGTCTAATGTTGGATTGCTTTGCTTGGTTTGCTTCCTTTGCCTGCTCATTTTGCCACTCAATTACTTGACTTTTGGGATTTTTGCCACAGTAGGACTCTGCCACCAGACAGGGGAGCTTCGTTCCAAACTCTGGGGTTTTCTCAGCTGCCGGAGGTGTTAGTTGGGTGCCCTCTCTGAAGCCTCTACACATTCTGGCAAGCTGGTCACACATCCCAGGACCTCCACCTTAGACCACAATCCAGATCCCAGCAGGTTAAAGCAAGAGTAATTACCCCTCAGACTGGTTGCTTTGTCCCCCTACACTCTGCAGGCCAGGAGCTGAAGCTGCCATATGATGGCAGCTGTGCCACAGCCCTCAGCTGCTTCTTGAATGAGGGGAAGTGACCGATGCACTCCCAACTACTGGATCCCAAAGTCCACACTGCACTGACCTCTCACTTTGTCCTTAGCGTTTATGTGTTGATAATTCTGGACCATCACAGCTGCTGGTGATCTGGAGTCCCTCCATCCAGAGGCTGGTCAGGCCCACCCTGGGGCTAAAACCTTGGTGTGGAGCTGGGCTCGGCTCCCAGAGCACTGCGCTGGCAGATTCCTGGGCTGTCCTCAGCAGGAGGTTAGCTTCTCTGTGTCATTTTGTGAGTTCTGTAGTGTATCAGCAATGCCATATTCACTATGCCTATAGAGATTACAAATAT
>NW_027187142.1:112524-170024 GCF_028583685.1 Petaurus breviceps papuanus | reverse complement strand
GGCTTCGCGCTGCCACTGCCTCTGCTGCTGCCGCCGTCACCACCACCACCAGCCAACGCAGGAACGCTAGCTTGGCTTCCGCTTCCTCTTGCTCCGCCCCTTCCTGCTACATCAGCAAGTCCAACGGGGCATGGAAGATCTTTAAATCCCATAACCCTTACATGTAGCTCCAAAGTTTGTTCAGAGTCCCCTTTTACATGTATTGGAGGTGGTGGGAGCCTGAGCCTCTCGGAGTTCCTGTTTCTAGTCCGTCATCTTGACTCTGCCCCCCTGAAGCCCAGTAGTTTATTTTAAATACTTTCTTGTGTTCCACCAGCAATCCCTATTGATAACCATGAAGCCAAACTCAATTATTTTTCAGAAAGGGGTATTCATTAAGATTATAAAGTAAAAAGAGTTGGTACTAAAACATCAAACCTGGAAGTCTCTATTCTAGTTTTTACTCTGCACATCCAACATCCCTGGGGAGAGTGGACAGAGCTTAGAGAGAGTGTAGGGCAGAGACTTTTTTCCTTCTTAGCAGAGCCTTCATGAAACTCCCCAACATTTGTGTAGCCCTCTTCTAGGCTCTGAGAGTTGGTGCCCTTAGAGTCTGATGTTGTGTGACCTCAATCTGTCTAATTTATCCTCAGCTCCTAATGAAAATATTGCCATCAAACATTGACTTTTAAGGGATACTAATGGAAAATCCAAATGTTGCTCATTGCTTATTTTCCTTCTTTTTCTGCCAAGGATAATGACCTTTACAGGGGAAGAAGAAAAGCGAAAATCATGGCTAGAGAATTGATACCCTGGATAAATAATCAGATAAAGCAAGCTCAACTAGAGCTTGGTGGATGATGTCAAGTCGCCTGGCCAAGCTGAATGACTCCCTCCTATCCACAGGAGACCAGGAGATGTGGTCACTAAGCCATTGCCAGGGATCTTGGAAAGTTCAGGAAGCCACAATGACCAAAGATGTGAATGGAGCCAACTCTTCTGAAACATAAACTGGGATTCGACTGGAAAAGTCACTGAATTGGATGTAGCCTCTGACCCAGTGATATCGCCACAAGGCACCCAGCCCAAAGAGATCAAAGAGAGGAAAAGGTCCTAGGTCTTCCTCCACCCAACATTTGTAGCCCCATTTTTAGTAATAATAATAAACTTCTTGTTGACTGAAGAATGTCTGAACATTGAAAAACTTCTGAACATTAGTCAATGTACCTAGGCAGCTAAGTGGCCCAATGGGTAAGGACACTGAGCATGGAATACAAACCCCACCTTGGCTACTGAGCTGTGTGTTCCTGGGTAAGTGACTTCACCTTTCTCAGACTCTCTTTTCTTATCTGTAAAATGGGCATTAATAACATGATCTCCCTCCCTGAGTTGTTGTGAGGGTTGAAGGGGAGAGAGAGTCTATTTACAGCGCTCTGCAAAGCTTAAAGCAGTATATGAAAAGTAGTCACTGTTGTTCTGAGGCAGCTAGGGGCCGCCAAAGTGCACAGCACACGCCTTGGAGTCAGGAAGACTCTCCTTGTGAGTTCAAATCCAGCCTCAGACACGTCACTTCACTCTGTTGGCCTCAGTTTCTCCATCTGTAAAATGAGCTGGAGAAAGAAATGCTGAACCACTCTAGGACCTGGGCCAAGGAAATTCCAAAATGGCTTCACAAAGAGTCGGATGCAGCTGCAACAACTCAACAGCAATGTTGGGACTTTGAAGGGCTGATGGCCAAGTCAACTGGCTGCCTCTTAGCAGAGAAGACAAGGTCTGCTGGCAGGAATGCAGGAACTCCTTTCAAACTTGGCCAATGTTGATTTGTTTTGTTGGATGGGTCATTGGAAAGTGCCAAGGATGGGAAGAAAAAAGAGAGTCAATAAAACAACTTAAAAGGGAGACAAGTAAGAAAGAAAGAAAACCAAGGGAAGATATGACAGCATTGAAGAAGGGCAAGCAGCCCCTTTTTCAACAGAGGAAAGAGAAAAAAGCCTGCAAACTAAAGGCAAGCAAACATTCTAAACTAAAGAGTATTCAGTCTGTGCAACGTTCTAAAATGAGTCCTCCAAAGGATGTTTAGTGAAGAAAAGGAGACCATGGTCACCAAGAGCCAATGTGGCTTCACCAAGAATGGCTCCAGCCTGACTCAAGCTATTTCTGTCTTTGCCAGGTAGCAGGAAGGGGAGGAGGTAGGAGAAGTAGATGCCACAGGCTGAAGAGATTCAAACTACATGTTCTTCCAGCTCTCAGAGAGTTGTCTAGAGACCCCTGAGGGTCCCCTCAGCCCTGTGAGGGGGTCCATGAGGTTAGAACTTAGTCTAATAATATGAAGACAGTTTCAGTTCTGATACAGTATCAATGGCTCTGACCTTCACAAATCTGAGTTCTTTGGAAAGTCCTCATTATTTCTAAGAATGTAGAAGAGTCTTCACACCAAGAAGTTTGAAAAAGCTGCACAAGATAAAAATAAACATAGCTCCAGGGCTATGGTCCCTCCTCTCATCTGTAAACTGAGGGGGCTAGACTAGGTGGTCTTGAAGGCCCTCTTAGCTTCAGACTGTCCTTCCCATGCTCCTCTGCTCAGCCTAGAACTCAAGCAGAGCTTTGTATTTAGATGGGCTGTCAGTTGAGGGGACAATGAACCCTGGAAGAACCATTCCCAGTTAAGAAGTAGGGCCACCATCCCTAAAGGAAGACCTTGAGAGAGGTCTCCAGACTATTTCCCATTCCAGCCTTGGCTGAAGCCTGCTTTGGTCCTTCTCACCAGAAGGAAGAATAGTCCCTGATTCTCAGAAGGGCAGGGAGGAGGCTTCAGGAGACACCCTGGTGTTGGGGAATCTGTGAACTGGTCTGGTGATCCTGGAAAGCAATTTGGAACTGCCCACAAAGGTACTAGCCTGTGTGTCCCCCTGACTCACTACTAGGTGTATTCCACAAAGAAAACCTAGAAAGAGAGAAAGGACTCAGATATACAAGGGTATTTACGGGAGCTCTTTTTGGGGCGGCAAAGAACTGTCTGAACTAGTTGTGGAATGGGAATGTGGTAGAACACTATTGGGCTGTAACACATGATGGAGGGGGTGGTTTTAGAAAAGCTTCCACAGACCTGCAACTCATGCAGAGAGAGTAAACAGAACCAGGAGAAAAACATACAAAACAGTGACATTTTAGAAACCTACTGATGAAATGTCCTACTCATCACCCCATGAAAGGCTGATGGGCTCAGAGAGCAGACACAGTCAATGGCAAAATTTGTTTTCCTTGACTAAACTCATTTATTACAATGGTTTTCTTTTTCCTTTTCCTTTTTTTTCCATTTGGGGAGGGTGAGGAAACACATTTTTTGTTAATTGAAAATAATTAAAAATTTCCCAAATGTGGATGTTAGCCCACAGGAGCTCTCGAGCCCTTCTCAGCTCTTCGTCCGTACCCCTAAATCACAGAGAGAGATTTCAACTCAGTGGAGGGGGAGATTTTCTAACCTTTTGAGTCCTCCCAACAGTGGTAAGATGGCCTTGAAAAGTCATGACTGTTTTGTTTTTGGAGGGCTTCAAGGAGGGCCTGTCAGAAGTTAAGGAGGGAATCTTGGCATGTATGAGGAGGCTGGGCCAGAGGACCCCCAGGGCCACCTTCAACACTGAGGGCCTATGAATCCCAAGGGCCTTCCTCCCATCCCAGACTCTACATTGCATCTTGGAGTTGGGAAAGTACCCTCAGCTAGGACCAGCCTTGGGAAGAGATTGGAGACACCACCTTTGGTCTGTGTATGTTGCTTTGTTATTCGAGCTGGGAGCAAACTGTGGCTGGTTCTCCCACGTCCCCTCACCCTCCAGTCTGGTGTCTTTGTGTCTGCCATGTGGAGAAGCAGCCATGGGGAAGCTGTGCAGGCTGCGGCCATCCTGCAGCAGGGCTCCTCCTCCCGTCCTGACACAGCATGAGGAGCAGAACTGGGCACTTTCTCTGTCCTGGCTGAAAGGAAAAGGAGAGAGGTGGCAGGGGACAGTTTGAGGTATTGTTTCTGTGGGCCGGGCCTGGTATTTTTGGCACATTAGTCCCCTTCCTTGCCAGGCAACCGGGCTCTCCTCTGGAAACAAGCAGTTGTTAACTCAAGAGAGCGGGCCAGCACAGGAGCCAGAGATGAATGGGAACAGGGGCACAGGAGGCTGACCGTCCAGACTCCCTGCAGACCCACTTGGGGGATTCCTCAGGGGAAATGCTGAGGCATGCTCCCTACCCCCCCACTCCTCCCCAAGACGCCCAAAGGAACCAAGGCCAATTCAACTGAGCAGAAAATAAATGTTGTGTATCGCTAACTGATTGATAATGGGTGCATTAAGACCTAATCATGTCTGTGCTCTGGCCACTTGGGGCTTAGAATTCCGGGCATCTTTAGAAGGACTGTCTGTACATCCTTGTCTAATGAAACATCGTTCCTGAGACCTTTGAGGATGTGCCGGCCTGGGAGCGTCAGCATGAGGAGGGTCGGGGTCGCCCAGCCCAGTCTCTCTGGGGCCTTGGTTCCTTTTTTTCCCATAATGGGTTCATTTATTTATGTTTCCAATTTATTTTTCCAAATTAGGAGCACATCAAATATGTTCCCCACCACGAGGCCCAGATCATGTGCCAGAAAAGTGTGGGGAGCAAAGTGCAATCACTCCTTAGTTACAAGCCAAAGAAAAATATCTAATAATTATGCTGAATGTTAATAATTAAAGTTAATATAGTTCAATGAATTGAGGTGATATTTCTTGAAATTTGCCAGCCCCATCATGGAATTGGCTAATAAATCAACGCCTTCTATTTAAGTCACTGGGAGATTTCCATTTCTGCAATATTATTTTTTCCTTGTAAAATTTGCTCCTAATAAGTGGGTTTTTCTTGGAGCTTTGTCAGGTCTGCCCTTGTGACCATCCCTCACTTAGCCCATTCATCCCTTGAGCTGCTTATCTGTTGGCACCTTGGCTTCCTGGTTGGGGCTCTGGGTTATGGAAAGGCCCCTGGCTGTGAATTCAGAAGATGTGTGTGTGTGGGGGGGGGCGGTGTTCATGTCCTGGCCCTGCCATTTCCTCACTGTGACATCTTGAGTGAGACTTTGCCCTTCTCTGGTTCCCACAGTTTTCTCCTCTGTGGAGGTCACCCCCACCCCCAGTTCCAAAGCCCACAGTCCTATGACTTGGTTGAACCATGAAATTCTTTCTTTGGTTCAAAACTCCCTTTCATGCATCCATGATGGACTTGCTTCGCTCAGCCTTTGCCCCATCTTCCTAGACCCCTTTGCTAGCTGCATTCAGCCCCATCCTGCCCTTGATGGGAGCTGGGGCTGGACAGGACAGAGGGCTCTGTGTCCCCCTGGCTACTGTATTGGGTGTCTGAGGCTCTGTGGCAAACCGTCTTACCCCTCTGGGCTCAGGCTGTTTAAGAAAACTGTCCAGCCTTAATGAACCAGTATATTTGGGGACGGAGGGTGATTCTTTTCCCTGTCATTCATGAGACCCTTGCTATACAACAGTGGGGTAGGGCATTCTGAGGTGGACAGGCTTTGCTCACTGCCCTCAGTGAGCAGACCACAGCTCCAGAGGACAGTAAGGTGCTCACAGGTTGTGGGGGTGGGATGAGGTGAGTGGGGTAAGGAGTCTGAGGGCGTGACCCTTTGCTAAGGAAGCAGTCCAGTCAAACTGGCCTCCATACAGAGCCCTGGAATTCAGGTCAGAGTCAGAGAATATACTTCTCCCAAGAAACTGGCCCAAACTTGAGGAGACGCCCAGTGGCGGCAGGTACAGGTGAGGCTGGTGATGGGGACCAGGTGATGTAGGCGAGGGGCTAGAAAGGCCACCCATGGGCAAGAGCCAGGGAAGGGCCAGACGGAGACAGTGGCTGACACCTCCTCACACTGTGGACTTGTCTAGAGTGGTGAGGACTCCCTACTCACCCAGGTGAGGCTTTCAGGCACTTCAGGAGGCTGGGGTCTCCTTAGGCCTCTGCTAAGCTGCAGGGCCACCCCAGTGTCAGGCCTTGGGTCCAGTCCCCTGGTGACCTCAGGGAGCCCACCTTTCTCCCCTGCATGGTGTCCATCCACCCCTGGGCTGGCCTTGGCTTTGGCCCTCTCCCTGACTAGAGCATGATGTGGTCCACCCAGCTCAGGGGAAGGAGCTCAGTCAAGCTTAGACTCAGGCCAGGCAAGAAGGTGATGGGGGAAGGAGCAGGCCAACACAACAGAGTCAAAAGCCGCAGGAAGGCCTTCTCAGTGTAACCCGATTCTGTATTACCAGGCAAACAATTGTGCCCTATTTGTGAGGCTCCAAGCTGGGGCTGGCCTGGGTGAAATCGCACCTTGTCCCTGGAGGGGGCTGCATGGGCTCAGGGTTCCCACCTTCCACAAGATTGGCTCCTCTGTGGGCGTGCTGGAAGAGATGAGCCCCCAGGGGGAGGGAAGAGTGGCACCCCGGTCACTGACCCAAGGCAGAAAGTTGGAGGCAGCACAAAATAGGAAAAGCCACCCCCATACCCACAGAACTTGTTGCAGCATGGGGCACCACACCACTCTTCCTCTTCTTCCTGCCTCTCAGCCTCTTTTCTTTTCTCTTTAACTTAGGAAATAACACAAGCATTTCTACAAGGATTGTAAAGAGTAGAGTTTACATGAAGCAGCAAATCTATTGTGCACAACTCGCTGTTCCTTTTAAATAAAGTTATTGCAGAACTGTCTTTTTTCCTCTTTTTCCTTCCCTCCCTCTGCCCTGTTGATGGCTGCCATTAGACACAAATGTGTGTGTGCGTCTGTATACATAGAGACACACGTACATGCGTGAAAGCGTTCCATGAGCACTGCTGTCCATCAGCTCGTCTTCCGTCCTACGTCCTCCTGAGCATTCTTAACAGGAAAGACGACTTATTCACCCAAAGCTGTTCTTACAGCAATATAGCTGTTACTGTACACAGTCTTCTCTTGGTTCTGCTCATTCCATGCCAATTTTTCTATGTTTTCCTAAGATCATTGAGCTCATCGTTTTTTACAGCACAGTTTCCTACAGTATTTCATATATTCACATCCACAACTTGTTTATCCATTTCCCAATTCATGGGAATCCCTGTAATGTCCAGTTCTTTGCCACCAGAAAAAAGAGTTAACATAAACATTTTAGAACATATAGAATCTTTTCCCTCTTCCCCAAAATCTTCCGAATAGACCTAGTAGGGGTATTGCTGGCTCAAGGGATACAGGCAGTTTAATAACTCTTTGGGCATAATTTCAGATTGCTCTCCAAAATCACTGGATCAGTTCACAATTTCAACAACGAAGAATTAATGTCCCAATTTTTCCACATCCCCTCCAATGTTTGTCACTTTCTCTTTCAATCATTTTAGGCAATCTGGTAGGTATAAAATAACATCTCAAGGCTGTTTTGATGTGCATTCCTCTAGTCAATAATGATTTAGAGCATTTTTTTCATACGACTATAAGTTGTTTTGATTTCTTCATTAGAAAACTGCTATTCAAATCCTTTGGTCATTTATCAATTGGGGAATGACTTGTATTCTTACATATTTGACAAAGTTCTTTATATATTTTAGACATGAGACCTTTATCTGAGAAACATTCCATAAAAATTTTCCCCTTGTTTTCTGCTTCCCTTCCGATCTTGGCCACATTTATTTGTACAAAGCATTTTAATTTAATATAATTGAAGTTATCTATTTCACACTTCACACTGCTCTCTATCTCTTGTTTATTCAGAAATTGCTCATCTATCCATAAGTCCGACAGGTAATATATTCCATGTTCTTTTTGATATCTAGATTATATATCCATTTTGACCTTACCTTGATAAATGGTGTAAGATATTGGTCTCTGACGCCCTACTACTTTCCAGTTTTCCCAACAATTTTCACCAAGTAATGAATTCTTATCCCAAAATGTAAGTCTTTATACTTGTCAAATACAAGGTTATTGTATTCATTTGCTGCTGTAAATTTTATATCTACTCTTTTCCACTGATTTACCTTTCTATTTCCTATCCAGTATCAGATAGTTTTGATAATTGCTGCCTTAAAATGTATTTTAAGATCGGGTATCACCAAATCTCCTTCCTTTACATTTTCCTTAGGTATTCTTAACTTTTTGTTCTTCCAAATGCATTTTGTTATTATTTTTTCTAATTTAGTAAAACAATTTTTGATAATTTAATCGGGATGACATTGAATATATAAATTAGTTTAGGTAAAATTTTTATTTTTTATTATATTGGCCTTGCCTACCCATGAACAATTAATATTTCTCCAATTATTTAAATCTGATTTTATTGGTATAAAAAGTTTTTATGATGTTGTTAGCATTTGGATTTGTTTTGGCAAGTATATTCCCAGGTATTTTATAACGTCTGGAGTTATTTTAAATGGGGTGTCTCACTATCTCTTCTTGTAGTTTTGTTTGCAATGTATAGGAATACTGATGATTTATGTGGATTTACTTTATATGCTGCTGCTTTGCTACAATTATTGTTTCCATTAACTTAAAAAGTCGAGCCTTGGAGATTTTCCAAGTATATCATCATATCGACTGCAAAAAGAGATTGTTTTATTACTTCATCCCCTATTCTGATTCCATTTCTTTTTCTTCTTTTATTGCTATTGCTAGGATTTCCAATACAATATTGAATAATATCAGTGACAACGGGCATTCTTGTTTAGTACCTGATCTTTCTGAGAAAGTTTCTAACTTATCCCCATTACAAATAATGCTTGTGGATGGTTTTAAGCAAATGGGTTTTTTTTATGAATTTAAGGAAAAAATCCATTTATGACTATACTTTCAAATGTTTTAAACAAAAATTAGTGTTGCACTTCATCCAAAACTTTTTGTGTACCTGTTGATATAATCATATGATTTAAAAATTTTATTATTGATATAATCAATTATGTTAATAATTTTCCTTATGTTAAATCCATGCATTCCTGGTCTAAACCCCACTTGGTCATAATGTATCATCTTTGTAATATATTGTTGTAATCTTTTAGCTAGTCTTTTATTTAGGATTTTTGCATTCATATTCATTAATGAAATTGATCTATAGTTTCTTTCTCCATTTTTACTCTTCCAGATTTAGGTATCAGTATCACATTTGCTTCATAAAAGAAGTTTGGCAGGATTCCTTCTCTGTCTATTCCACATAATTTATCTAATATTTTAATTCATTTATCTTTAAATGTTTGATAGAATTCATTTGTAAATCCATCTGGTCCTGCTGCTTTTTCCTCGGGAAGCTCATTTTTGGCCTGTTAAATTTCTTTTTCTAAAATAGGTCTATCCATGAAATCAAGATTAGGAGGGAAGCAGAAAACTTGGAAACAATTTTTATAACCAGTGTTTCTGATAAAGACCTCATTTCTAAAACATATAGAGAACTAAGTCAAATTTATAACAATACAAGTCCTTCTTCAACTGATGAAAATGGGCAAAGGACATGAACAAGCAGTTTTCAGATGAAGAAATTAAATTTATCTATAGTCTTATGAAAAAATGCTTTAAGTCACTATTGATTAGAGAAATGCACATTAAAACAACTCTGAGGTACTGTCTCACACCTATCTAGTTGTCTAATATGACGAAAAAGGAAAATGATAAGTGTTGGAGAAGATGTGATAAAATTGGAATGCTAATGCATTTTTGGTGGAATTATGAACTGATCCAACCATTTGGAGAAGAATTTGAAACTATGCCCAAATGACTATAAAATTGTGTACCCTTTGATCCAGCAATACCACTACCAGTTCTCTTTAAGAAATCATAAAAAACGCAAAAGGACTTACATGCACAAAAATATTTATAGCAACTCTTTTTGTGGTGGCAAAAAATTGGAAATTGAGGGGGTGTCCATCAAGTGGGGCATGGCTGAACAGGTTGTGGCATATGATTGTGATGGAACACTTTTATGAAGTAAGAAATGATGAGCAGGCAGATTTAGAAAAACTTGGAAAGACTCACATGAACTGATGCTGAGTGAAGTGAGAAGAATCAGGAGAACATTGTACACAGTAACAGCAACATTGTCCGATGATCAGCTTTGATGAATTTAGTTCTTCACAGCAATACAATGATCTAAGACAATTCCAAAAGACTCATGATAGAAAATGCTATCTATAAGCAGCTAGGTGGCACAGTGAGTAGAGCACCAGCCCTGGGGTCAGGAGGACCTGAGTTCAAATCCGGCCTCAGACACTTAACACAAAAAAACTAGCTGTGTGACCTTAGGCAAGTCCCTTAACCCCAATTGCTCTCCAAAAAAAAAAAAAAGAGAAATATCCTCCAGCAGGCAGAAATAAGCCAGCGCTTGGAAGTCAGTGCAGTTGCTCTGCAGGCAGCCCTAGACTCTTGTCAGATGCAGGCCCAGCACCTGGAGGAGGCCCTGAGGGAGTGAGAGAATGAGATCCGGAAGCAGCAGCTGCAGCACCAGGAGATGGTCCAGCAGCTGCAGTTGACCTTGGTACAGAGGGACCCGGAGCTGAGGCGCTTCAGGGAGAAGGGGAAGCAACAAGAGGCAGCCCTGAGCCCACAAGGCAAGGGAGAGGAAGAAGAAGAAGGCCTCCCCAGCTGTCCCTGTCCAGGAAGGACAGAGAGCTCTTCCAGCTGCAGAGGCAGGGACAGGAGTCTTACAGTGAAAGCCACAGCCCAGAGAAAAAGGAGGAGGAAGACTATGGGGTAGGGATGAAGATGTCCCTGCATGAGATATCGCCTGTGTCCATGGGGAGACCAACCTTCAGGAGGAGCTTGAGCAAGTAAAGAATGCCCTGAGACAGAGGCCAGGGAAATTGAGTGGCCAGAGAAAGCCAAGCCTTGGCACGTTCTCTGGCTGAAAGTGAAGCTGGCATCCATAACCTGCATGAGGCAGCCCTGTTCTTACAGGCCAAGGCGATGCAGCACAACACAGAATACGTACGGCTTCAGGAGCCGTGGCGGCTCCAGAGGAGGAGTGTTCCCGGAGCCAGGGCTCCAGAGACACCAGTGTGCAGCCCGAGGACAGGCCACAGGACCGGGTGATGATGGACCTTGTACGGGACTTGAGAAGAGACAGCGATGGCAGAAAAGGCTAAAAGTTCCTGGTACTGGCTTCAGCAGCACGACTTCCAGCTGAGGGTCACCGTACAGCAGGTAGAACAAGAGCGGAAAAAGCTGAAGAGGCATCTCAGTCGGGTGAGCCGGGCCTCCACGTCCCTGCTCAGCAAGAGCACAGGCCCCGCACCAACCCAGAAGCAGGAAAACAGGGCAGAACTGAACCATGTGGCAGAGGCACCGCTGGCACTGGAGCAGCCACAGAAACAGGACCGAGAGCTCACAGACCTGCACCACACCCTTTCTCACTCACTGTGGGCTGTAGCTCAGGACCCTGAAGCCAACGTCCTGGACACAGAGGCCCAGAAGCTCGATGAGTCACTGCCCCACAACCTGACATCTCCCAGGCCATCCCCTCTGTGTGGTTCTCCCAGATCAGCCCAGGCCACCTCCCAGTAACTGATGGTGTGTAGTGAGGCAAGACTTAGGCCAGCTAGAGAACCCTCAAGCAAGCTGCGAAGGGCTCAGGCCCATCCCTGCACCTACTTCCTGAAGGTGAAGCCCCCTATACCTCACCTGGGTTGCCAGAGAAAAGAACAGAGCCAGTTAGTTTTTCTGTTCCAGAATACAAGGCAGATCTGTTGCTCCTGCTATCAACTGGAGGGACAAAGCTGTAAGGGTCAGGGTGGCCCCTTCCCCTGATGCCCTCCCTCTTTGGCACTTCCCTGGAATGAGCAGATGCTTCCCACAAAGGGGTGAGCCCTGACCGAGATGCACACTCAGGCTTCTAGTGTTTACTTGTATTTATTGAATCCATCTATTTTACACAACCCCTTATAATAAAGCATTCTTTGTTTCAAAAAAAAAAATGCTATCTATATGCAGAGAAAGAACTTTGGAGTCTGAAAGCAGAGCACCTTTCTTTGTTTTTTCCTTTCTTGTGTTTTTTCTCTTTTGTGCTGATTTTTTTCACAATATGACGAATTTGGAAATATGTTTAACAGCATTGTGCACATATAGACTCTTATCATATTGCTTGTTGTCTTGGGGCAGGGAGGGACAAAATAATTTGGAACTCAAAATCTTATAAAAGTGAACGTTGGAAACTATCTTTACATGTGATTGAAAAAAGCAAAATACTATTAAGCGGGGAAGGGGAGAAAATAGGTCTATTTAGATATTCTATTTCATCTTCTGCTAATCTAAGCAATTTATATTTTTAAAATATTCTTCCATTCACTTAAATTGTTGAATTTGTTGGCATATTATTGGATAAAATAATGCCTTATAATTATTTTAATTTCATCTTTATTAGTGTCATATTCACCCTTTTCACTTTTAGTACTAGTGATTTGGGAGGCGGGGTCAAGATGGTGGAGTAAAGGCAGGGACTTACCTAAACTCTCCCCCAAACCCCACCAGATAACTTTAAAACATGACAAATGCTAGAACAGCGGAACCCACAAAAAGACAGGTTGAAACAAAGGCCCAGCCCAAGATAACGTGTGAGTTTAGCAGGAAAGGTCTGCTGCACCAGGGCGAGAGAAGAGCACAGTCCAGAACAGACCAGGGTCACACCAGTGGAGACCTGGTCCCAGCAAACCTGGAGAGGGCCTTGGGAGTCACTGATCAGCAGCAGGTGCTGCTGCTGAGAGACTCCAAATGGGAACACCTGCTTAGAAGGAGATTCTATGGATGTTTTCAGTAGCACTGAGGCAGGACTCTGTTGCTTTGTCACATTCAGGTCTGCGTCCTGGGTGGCAGGCCCAGGGTGAGGAAGAGCACAGTCTAGAACAGAGCTTGCAGCTGCAGCAGAGGAAGGGGCCCTCCTTATAGTCCAGGGTAGAAAATAGCCCTTGTGGTCACTCAGAGACCAGAGCACAGGTCAGGAGAGGAGTAAACACCTCTCCTTAGATTACACTGCCTGGGAAGAACTGAGAATGTACAGGTCCCCACAAGTATCTTTGAAAACAGATACATCACACCCCCAAAGCTTGGGACAATTCACCCTCTACCCTAGAAGCAGAGCCCTACTTTAACAAAGTGTTAAAAAGTCAAGTAATATGTGGAGAAAATAAGCAAACAATGGAAAAAAACCTCAGACTCTAGATCTTACTTTGGTGACAAGGAAAATCAAAGTATACACTCAGAAGAAGACAACAAAGTCAAAGGCCCTAGCCCCAAAGCCTCCAAGAAAAATATGAATTGATCTCTGGATGTGGAAGAGCTCAAAAAGGATTTTGAAAATCAAATAAGAGAGGTAGAGGAAAAGTTGGGAAGAAAAATGAGAGTGATGCAAGAAAATCACAAAAACAAGTCAACAGCTTGGTAAAGGAGACACAAAAAAGTACTGAAGAAAACAACACCTTAAAAACAAACTAGGCTAAATGGTAAAAGGAGATCCAAAAGCTCTCTGAAGAAAACAATTCCCTAAAAATTAGAATGGAGGGGCAGCCAGGTAGCACAGCGAGTAAGAGCACCGGCCCCAGAGTCGGGATGACCTGGGATCGAATCTGGGCTCAGATACTTAGCACCACACCCAGAAATAACTGGCCGTGTAACCTTGAGCAAGTTACTTACCCCCAATTGCTTTAAATAAAAATTAGAATGGACATTAAAATGACTTTATAAGAAATCAAGATACTACTAAACAGATCCAAACAAATGAAAAAATAGAAGACAATGTGAAATATCTCATTGGAAAAACAACTTACCTGGTAAATAGATCCAGGAAAGATAATTTTAAAAATTATTGGACTACCTGAAAGTCATGAACAACAACAGAAAATAAACCCTGGACATCATCTTTTAATAAATTATCAAGGGAAATTGCCCTGATATTCTAGAATCAGAGGGTAAAATAGAAATAGAAAAACCCTCCTGAAAGAGATCCCAAAATGAAAACTGCCAGGAATATTATTGCCAAATTCTAGGTCAAGGAGAAAATATTGCAAACAGTCAGAAACAATTCAAGTATGGTGGAGCCACAGTCAGGATAACACAAGATTTAGCAGCTTCTCCATTAAAAGATGGGAAGCCTAGAATTTGATATTCCAGAGGAAAGAGGAGCTAGAATTATAAGAAAGAATCACCTACCCAGAAAAATTAAGTATAATCTTTTGGGAGGAAAATGGATATTCGATGAGATAGAGGACTTTTCAAGCATTCTTGATGAAAAGATCAGAGCTTAATAGAAAATTTGACTTTCAAATACAAGACTCAAGAGAAGCATAAAAAGGTAAATAGGAAATTTATATAAAAAAAGTAAATGGGAAAAAATCATAAGGGACTTAATAAGTCTAAACTGTTTACATACCTATATGGGAACATATTTGTAACTCTTAAAACCTTTATCATTATTAGGGTAGTTAGAAGAAGCATACATAGACAGAGGAGACAGCTGTCAGTTGCATATGAAAGAATGATATCTAAAAAATAAAATTAAGGAATGAGAGAGAGGAATGTACTGGGAGAAAGAGAAAGGGAGAGGTAGAATGGGGTAAATTATCTCACACAAAAGAGGCAAGAAAAAGCTTTTGCAGTGAAGGGAAAGAGGGAGGAAATAATAGGGAAGGAGTGAACCTTACTCTCATCAGAATTGGCTCAAAGATGGAATAACCATCAACACTTAATTGGGTTTAGAAATCTCTTGCTCTGCAGGAAAGTAGGAGGGGAAGGGGATAAGAGAAGGGGGAATGATAGAAGAGAGGGAATATTGGAGGAGGGGATAGTCAGAAGCAAAACACTTTTGAGGAGGGACAGGATGAAAGGAGAGAGAATGATATAAATGGGGTGGTATAGGATTAATGGAAATATAGTTAGCAACAATAACTGTGAAAAAAATTTGAAGCAAATTTCTCTGATAAAGCCCTCAATTCTCAAACATATAGAGAACTGAGTCAATCTATAGAAATAAATGCCATTCCCCAATTAATAAATTATCAAAAATACGATCAGTTTTCAGATGAAGTAATCAAAGCTATCTATAGTCATTTGAAAAAAAAAACATATTCTAACTCACTATTGATTGGAGAAATGCAGGTTAAAACAAATCTGAGGCACTACCTCATATCTATTAGATTGGCTAGTAAGGCAGAAAAGGTAAATTACAAACATTGGAGGGAATGTGGGGAAAATGAGACTTTAATTCACATTTGGTGGAGTTGTGAACTGATTCAACCATTCTGTAGAGCAATTTGGAACTATGCCCAAAGGGCTATATATAAAAAATGCATACCCTTTGACACAGCAATACCACTTCTAGTTCTGTAGCCCAAAAGTGATTTAAAAACAGAAAGGAAAAGGACCTACATGTACAAAAAAAAAAAGTTTATAGTAGCTCTTTCATGGAGGTAAAGAATGAAAAGTTGAGGGGTGGAGCCAAGATGGCAAAGTAGAAAAGGGACTTGTGCATGACTCCGGCTTCTTCCTCCTCCAATACTTGTGAAAAAATGACTCTGAACAAACTTTAGAGCTACAGAGTCCACAAAGTGACAGGGAGAAACAAATCTCCCACAGAAGGAAGCCTGACAGGTGGACAGGAAGTATGGCAGAAACTGGGCATAGACCAATATTTTACACCATATACCAAAATCAAGTCTAAAGGGGTGCACAATCTAGGGATAAAGGCTGATACTGTAAGCACTCTGGGAGAGCAAGGAATAATTTACCTGTCATATTTACGCAGAAGGGAAGATTTTATGATCAAACAAGAGTTAGAGATCATTATAAAATGCAAAATGGATAATTTGGATTACATTAAATTGAAAAGTTTTTGTACAGATAACATCAATGTAACCAAAATTAGGAGGGAAATAGAAAATTGGGAAAGAATTTTTACAACCAGTGTTTCTCATAAAGGCCTCATTTCTAAAATATACAGAGAAGTGAGTCAAATCTATAAGTATACAAGCTATTCCCCAGTTAATAAATGTTCAAAGGATATGAACAGACAATTTTCAGAGGAAGAAATTAAAGATATTTATAAGCATATGAAAAAATACTCTAAATCACTATTGATTAGAGAAATGTGAATCAAAACAATTCTGAGGTACCACATCTCACTGGTCAGATTGGCTTAGATGACAAAATAGGAAAATGATCAATGCTGGGGAGGATGTGGAAAAATTGGAACACTAATACATTGTTGGTGGAGTTGTGAATTGATCCGACCATCCTGGAGAACAATCTGAAACTATGCCCAAAGGGCTATTAAAAATGCATACCCTTTGACCAAGCAATACCACTTCTAGGGCTGTATCCCAAAGAAATCATAGAAGTGTGAAAAGGACCCGTATGTACTAAAATATTTATAGCAGCTGTATTTGTGGTGGCAAAGAATTGGAAATCAAAGGGATGCCCATCCATTGAGGAATGGCTGAACAGGCTGTGGTATATGACTGTAATGGAATACTACTGTGCTATAAGAAATGAGGAGCAGACGGCCTTCAGAATAACCTGGAGAGACTTATATAAACTGATGCTGAGGGAGGGGAGCAGAACCAGGAGAACTTTGTGCACAATTACAGACGCATCACGTCTGTGCTGACTGACTTGGATAGACGGGGCTCCTCTCAGCAATGCAAGGCTGTAAGACAGCTCCAAAGGGCTCATGATGGAGAGGGCTGCCCCCATCCGGAGAGAGAACGGCAGAGTCTGCATGCAGATGGAGGCACACTACTTACTCTTTCTTTTGTGCTTTGTTTTGTCCCTTCTTTCTCATTGTTCATCCAATGGGTTATAATCCTTCTTTCCAACATGACTAATGTTCAACGTGAAGGTATTTGTAGAATCTATATTTGACTGCATGTTGCCATGGGGGGTAGGAGGCAGAAGAGGGAGGGAGAAAATTTTGAAACTCAAGGGATTGTAGAACTGAATGTTGCAAACTAAAAGTAAATAAATCAATTTAAATTTTAAAAATTATTTTTTACATATAACTGGGGGGAAATAAAATACTAAATAAAATCTTAAAATTAAAAAGTGCTAATGATTTAATTTTCTTCTCTGTCTTTTTAAAATTAAATTAACCAATCTATTTTATTGTTGTTTCCATAAAACCGACTCCTAGTTTTATTTATCAATTCAATGGGGGTTTTTACACTCATTTTAGTAATCTCACCTTTAATTTTTAGGATTTCCAGTTCAGTGTTTAATTGTGGATTCTAGTTTATTCTTTTTCTAGTTTTTTAAATTGCATACCCAATTCATTGCTCTTTCTCTATTTTCTCTATTTTATTGATGTAAGATATAAATTTTCCTCTGATTACTGATTTTGCTGTATCCCATAGGTTGTGATATATTGTCTCATTATCATCATTCTCTTTAATGAAATTATTGATTGTTTCTATGATTTGCTCTTTCACTCACTCAGTTTTTAGGATTAGGTTGTTTAATCTCCAATTAATTTTTAATCTATGTTTCTGTGGTCCCTTATTAACTGTAATTTTTTTTGTATTGTGATCTGAAAGGGATGCTTTTAATAGTTCTTCTTTTCTGCTTTAAACTATAAAATTTTTAGGTCCTAATATATGGCCAAGCTTTTAAAGGTACCATGAACTGATGAGAAAAAGGCACATTCTTTTCTTTTCCCACTCAATTTTCGCCAGATATCTATCATGTGTAACTTACCTAAAATTCTATCCACTTACTTGGCTTCTTTCTTATCTATTTCTTGGTTAGATTTATCTATCTCCACCTATAACTTTTCTTTTAAAATTTTAGATGGTTGAGTATTGCTATTGCTTCATTGTCTATGGTACCTTTTATCAAAATGTAGTTACCCTGTTTATCTCATTTAATTAAATCTATTTTGGCCACAACTTTGTCTGAGATCATAATTGCCACTCCTGCATTTTTTTGTATCATCTGAAGCAAAATAAATTCTACTCCAACCCTCCATTTTAACTCTGTGTATCTCTCATTCTTGAATGTGTTTCTTGTAAACAACTTATTGTTGGATTCTGATTTTTAATCAGTTCTGCCATCAATTGTGCTATATCTGCTATTTCTGGTTTATCATCCCATTCACATTCAAAGTTATAATTACTCTTTGTGAATTTCCCTCCCTGTTATTTTTACTCACCATTGTCCTTCTAGGTCTCTCTTTCTAACCTGTCCCTATTACTTGATCCTCTTCCTTTACCATCTCATTCTTTATCTACCAACCCTTCCAAGAGTCCTTCCCTTATCTTCTCTCCCCCTCCCCAATCTTAATCTATATACCCTTCTAAAAGTCCCTCCCTTAGCCTGTTCCCTGGTCCTCTTATTTCTTTATAAGCTTAAAAGTCTTTTATGCCCTTTTAGATGCATGTATTGTTCCCTCTTTAACCCAGACCTGGTAAGAGTGCAGTTCCAACACTACAAACTCTTCACCCCAACCTGCTTCCTCTTTATTGGTTCTTCCTTTCGTATCCCATTTGTATGAGACAATTGTGCCTTTTTACCTTGTTCTACCCAATTTTGCTTTTTAGAATCACTCCATCATATTCGGCTCAGCACAAACTTTTCTTTCAAACCACCCTAGTAAAGATGACTGTGTCCTGCTAAGAAATATCTTAATAATAACATTTTCATATGTAAGAAGTAAATAGTTTGACCTTAATAAGTCTCTCATAATTCATCTTTCATATTTTTCTTATATTTCTTTCTTTTGGATTTTATATATCACATTTTCCATGGAAGTCTGATCTCCCCCCCTCCCCAAATATCCTAAAGACTTTCAGTTTATCAAACATCCATTTTTTTCATTCAATATTATACTCAACTTTGCTGGGTAAATTATATTTGGTCACAACCCCAGCTTTTTTGTGCTTCAAAATATAATGTTCCAATATCCACAGTCTTTTAGTATAGAAGCTTCTACATATTGTGAAATCCTGATTGTATCTCTATGGTATTTAAATTATTTTTTCTTGTTGCTTGCAATATTTTCTGAACCTGAAAATCTTGAAATTGCCTATGACATTCCTATAAGTTTTCCTCCTGGGATCTCTTTCAGTTGGTGAATGATAGATTTTTTTCTATTTCTACCTTACCCTCTAATGGTAATGAGATATAAGATCTTCCCCAACCATTAATAGGCCTCACCTGCAGCCCATTAAGGGAAGCTGGCTTAGGGGAGGCTTGCTTGTAGGAAGGCGCTCACACCTTTTGTTAATTTCCAATTAGGCCCTGAGTCAGGAGGGCTGTGATGCCCTCTATATACTCTGAGGTCAGCCTTTTGCTTTGAGGTTCACTCCTTGGAAGAGTGTTCTAGTGATTTGATCAGATGAGACTCTGGGTAGTCGTTAAAGAGACCCCCAGCTTTGAAAAACCGAGATTTGGTGTTTCTCTCTCTGACAACAATGTGGGTATTGCCTCGGTCAGACATTTGGGTCTGTCTGTTGATTTGTGTTAATTTCTCAGACAGAAGTTCTATTGTTGTACCCAAACCCACATCACCTGCCACCTGATTCGGAGCCCACCATTAAGCCCCTTTATATGTGTCTTTGTCTCTATCCTACACCCTGTAATAGCTTGAAACAGCTTAAGGCATAGTCCCCTAACCCCCTACTTCCTGAATTAGCATTCTGTATATCATCACTATGTATAAAGATCAGTCCTGGGGTAATGGTGCAAGTTTATCTTAAAAAGAGACCACCCTGAACTCAGAACATGACCCTAGACTGTCTCCATTACCCAATGTCCCTCCACCCTGTACTCAGAACATGACCCCTAGCCTATACATCACCCTGTATCTTCCACCCTGTTCTAGGAGGGACCCCTTTCCAGGAAAAGTTGCACCCTTGTTCCCTTGTGTCATTAGCCCTGAGCTATGGATCTAACCAATGGCAATTCTTGGCTTCTGTACGTCATTGTTCATGCTAGCTCCCCTCCCCAATTGTGGTTTTAGCCTTTATAAGCACTGTGTGTACCCCAATTCAAGACTGCCTGATTGAGTGTATACTCCATCAGTTGTGTGCTTGATCAATAAATCCACACCTAAATTTACCTTGAACCCAGGTTTCACCTCACTCTTATTCTCTGCACAACACTATCTGTTGGACTTTATTTCTTTGCTTATATTTTCCCTATTTTCTTTGTATTTTCTCTGAAGTTCAGGGTGCTGACTTTTCCCTTGAACTAATGAATGTGATTAAAAAGATTGTTGACCCCTTGAACAGCTCTCTTTCTTAGTAAAGCAGATCTAAGAAACCTGCTAGCAGCCATCCTGGGTGTGCCAGTGAGGTTGCTATTACACCCTCTTGTTCTAGAACTTCAGGGCAATTTTCCTTAATAATTTCTTGTAATATTGTATTAAGTTTCTTTTCTTTTTGTGATAACTTTCAGGTAGTTTGACTGTTCTTATATTTTCTCTTCTTGCTCTGCTCTCCAGATCAGTTGTTTTCCTAATAAGATGTTTCAGATTCTCTTCTATTTTTTTTCATTCTTTTGATTTTTTTTTATTATTTCTTGGTGTCTTATAATGTCCTTGGATTTCCCTTGCCAAATTCTAGTTTGTAAGGAGTTATTTTCTTCCTTGAGATTTTGGACCCCTTTTTTCCAATTTGTTAAAAAAATATTTCGTGATTTTCTTCGATTGCCTTTATTAATTTTTCCTAATGTTCTCCCCTCCCCCCCTCTCTCCCCACACCCTTCTTTCATTTGATTCATGAAATCCTTTTTAAGCTTTTCATAGTAGTCTTTTGGGGCTCATGACTAACTATTTGACATTATTCTTTAGGATAGGAATGACTTTTGTTTTTACTTCACTATTTTCTCTGAATAGGAATCCAGATCTTTTTTTACACCAAAATGGCCATCTATGGTTAGATTCTTTTTCCTTTGCTTACTCATTTTTATTGTTTTATTTTATTTTTGGAGTTTATTCTTGTAATTAGGTTTGCATTCTAGTTGTGGGCAATAGTGGCCCAGGTGTCAGGTCTTCCTTACTGTTACTTTCTGAATTCTATCTGAGGGCTCAATCTCAGGCCCTCCTCTACTACCCCGACCCACAGTTGGGGCACCAAATCATACTGTCCCAAAAATGTTCTTTCTCCCTGTGGTACCATGCTTGGCTGTGAGGTTCTTAGTCTCCTAAGAGACTAAGTGGAGGTATGGGGACAGGCCTCTCTTCTCCAGTGGGCTAAGCAGGAATTCTCATCTTAATCATTAGGCCTGGGTGAACGCAGGCACTCAGAGCCAGGGAGCCTTCCTGGAGGTGGGGGCTGCCCTCCTCTTCTATCCTCCTCTTCTCTCGGGGGAGGAATGACTGACATTCTCTGCAGTCAGGGCAGGGTCGACAAGTAAGGGTTTCCGTGGATTGGGTAAGACCTCCATCAGGAGGGGACAGTGCTGGCTCACCTTGCCTTAGTGCTTCTGCTCACCAACTAGGACATGCACCATGCAAGGAGCCAGGCTCCAAGAAAGTTGTGTATGTGGATGGCATGTTTCCTCTCAACATGCCTGGGATGCTTTGTGTAGGCAGCCTGATCATTTTCCTACTCTCTAAGTTCTGGAAAACATGGTGCCTGTGTTGGGCCTCCAAGACATCCTGACCTATGTAAGAATATGCCCGTGCTAGAATGGAGAAGGTTCCATCTATCCCAGGAAGGGAGTGCCTGGACCAGCAGGATGTGAAGTCTAGGCTGGCCTGACCCTTTGTGGGAGGATTCATACTGATGAGACTCTTGATAAGTGAAGAAGAGAAAGATTCAGACAAGACCCCTTTCAGAAAGGGTACCCCCAACATCTGTCTGTGTTCATAGCTAGGCACTCAGCTGATGGGGAGGCAGGAAGCAGCTGAGGAAACTTCTTCTCCCCCCCCCCCAACATGGCGGAGGGGAACTGAAATGAGAACTCTAAATCCATAGAAGACCTGAAGTGGAAGGTGGCCACAGGCTTGTTCATTCCACATCCTACTGTGAAGATGAGGGGCCCCTTGGGAAACAGGAGGCAGGCATATTTGGTTTGGTGCCACTAAGATAAGGTATGCCTTCATGCCTCAGGAAAGGAGCTATTAGAGCTGGGGAAATGGTCTTATCAGGAGAGCAAAACAAACAATCATTCAGTGGCCTGCAGGGTGTGGTGGTACTTATAAAAAAAGAGCCTCCCAGGCTGGCATCAGAAAGGACAACCAGTGTCTTCAGCTCATTCCTCCCCTCCAACCCGCAGCATGTTCCTTGGCAGTCTGTTGGTCACAGACCCCTGGACTGGGTAGGCAATGGTGCTGACCCATGAGGGCAGCAGAGCCTTAAGGCCAAGGCGCAGGGGGGTCTCAACGAACCATCCATCCCTCTGGGCCCCTCCGCTGGCCTGCTTCTCCCACTTTGGACTGAAGCCACAGGAACCGTGCCAAAGCAAGGGTAGAACCATACATCTTGGCAGGACCCTACAGGACTTGAGAGAGAGAGAGAGAGAGAGAGAGAGAGACTTCACTAGGGTTTCTGAGGGTTTCCCCACTGTATGGCCTAGTTCAGTTCCCTTCTGAGGGAATATATTTTCTTTAATTATTGGGTCCCTGTGAGCCCTTTGCACCTTCTGAATTCTTTCTGTGGAGTGAAATAAAGGCTTTCCTCCATCTGGTATACATCTGTTACCTTGAGTGCTTATGAAGGAGCTTGGCATACTCCATATTTGTGGAAACCTCTTAGACATGAGCATATTTGGAGATTTTCCTGAGTAAATTTGAGGGGTGCAGAATGATTCAAATAATTAATGACTTTTGGGGGTCATCCCCCCTCCAAACTTGGCCTAGTCCATGAGTACTGAGCTTGGGGGATAGGGGACTTGAGTCAGTAGAGATCATCAGAATACTAGTTCTGTTGACAGCTCAAGTTTAGACAGTTCTTAAAGGAGTTTCACATAGTAATTTTGTCACCACAATTCTTTGAAGTGGGTTAGTAGAAGTCCCTCCATTTGACAGAGAAGGGAATTAGAGCTCAGAGAGTGACCAGACTCTATGAATTTTACTTCAGTAACATGAGGACCAGTTCTTATTCAGCCTGCCTCAGTGTCTCTGTCTTTACTGTGTCTCCCACTCTCTTGGTCAGTCATTTTTCTCATCACCCCTTACCCACATGTCTACTCCTGATTCTCCTTCTTATAGATCCAGGACACCCCCAATCTCTAACATGAGTGTCAAGGACTCCCTTTGCTCTGGCATTATGAACTTCCAGGGGAGACATCCTGCTCACTCCTGTGTGTCTGTGGGCACTGGGAGATTCTAAATCATCAAGTCCTTGGTAAATTAGAAAGAGACTTTACAAGGCAATTGCCTCATGCCTGATCATAAGGAAGGGGCATGTTCCTCCTGTCTACCTCTCCTCCAGGATACCTGGGCATGTGGCACAATTTCTACCACTGAAGGGGATATTCCCCAGGGTCAGGCCCCATTCAGAACCCCCCACCCTTGACTGTGCTTACCCCCTGATGCTGAACCCCTGCTTCTCTGACCTACACTCTGAAAGAAACGCACAAAGTGTTCTTTTGCAAAGGCTATTGAAGCCCAACATGAAATCTTGCACTTGGATAAACAGAAGCTATTTTGAGCCTCATCCCTGTTCTGCCCATGTCCCTCTACAGTCTTCATGGACATCCACTTCAGGTGGCACTTGCTTTGGGCAATTCCTGAGCGGAGTCAGAAATGGTCTTATTGATGTGCCTGCTGTAGCTACAGGGACCTAATTTGAAGCATGGGGCTTAGTAATTTCATGGTAGAACAGCATAAAATGTTAGAATAAGCCATCCAGAAGAAAGAGATTATGTAACTGGCCAAAGGAAGCCTGCAGTGGGGAGAAGAAGAAAAAACAAACCTTGTTCCAACCACATAGCTTGTCCCGGGATGCCACACACTCTCTAATTGGTTTTAAACAAGAATAAAATAAGCTACTAGTAAGAAAGAAATAAAATAACCTGGGATTAATAGAACTTCACTTTTGAGTTCGTCTGAACTGAACTGAGGAAAACAGAGAGAGACTAAGAGAGACAAACGAACACAGAGAGACAGAAATGTCATATAAATCCATCAAGGGCCAAAGATCCAACCTTCTCATTTTACAGAGGAGGAAACTGAGGCCCAGGGATTTGCCCAGGGCCACACAGGGAAGGCATCTCAGAAATAGGATATGAATGACCCCAGTGCCAGTCATCTCTCTACTCTGCTCCTCTGTTTCATGGCTTCTCCAGCTCTCCTCATTCATTGACAGAAGGGGAAAACTGAGCTCAGACTTAGGATATGAGCAGCCCTTTCTGGAGTATCATGAAGCTCCCCTAAATGTGGCATCATTTTGGGCTCTTTGCACACTCTTGAATCTGCCTTTCCTCATTACATTCAGTCTATACTGTGTCCCCAGTGTACACACCATCACCAGTTATTTCTGTATTGGAAACATTGCTAGGACACTGACAAAAATCCTTTGGCCCTTATGAAAAACAGCATACACTGTGCCTGGGTTGGATTTACAGCAAGAATGTGGGTTGGATCAGTATTAGTAAAACTATCAGTATAATTGACCATATCAATGACAAAATAACAAAAGTGATCCAGTCAATAGATAGAAAAAGAGCTTCTGACATCATACAACACTCATTCCTATTAAACACTAGGAAGTATAGGAATTGATGGAATTTTTCCTAAAATAATAAGTAGCATCTATGTAAAACCAAGAATAAACATCATCTTGATGGGGACAAACTAGAAACCTTCCCAATAAAGTCAGGGGTGAAACAAGGAAGTCCAGTAGCACTATTATCCTTCAATATTGTACTACAAATGTTAACTATATCAATGACAAGAAAAAGAAATGGAAAAAATAAGCATAGACAGCAAGGAAACAAAGTTGTCCGTTTTGCAGATGATATGATGGTACTTAAGACAACCCCAGAGAATCAACTAAAAAATGAATAGAAACAATGAACCACTTTAATAAAGTAGCAGGATATAAAACAAACCCACAGAAATCATCAGTATTTCTATATTCCACCAACAAAACCCAGCAGGAAGAGATGAAATGAGAAATACCATCTAAAATACCTGTAAACAGTATGCAACACTTGGGAGTCTACCTGCCAAGACATACCCAGGAAGTACATGAGCACAATCACAAAACATTCTTCACTCAGATGAAGACAGATCTAAATATTCAGAAAAAAGATTGATTGATCATGGGTAGGCTGAGCCAATATCATGAACATGACCATACCACCTCAATGCATTTACTTATTTCTTCACATCTGTGAAATTACTAAAGAATCACTTTGTAAAGCTAAAACAAATTCATCTGAAGGTAAAAAAAAGTCAAGAAGGTGGCCTGGCAGTAGCAGATTCCAAACTATATCACAAGCAGTAGTCATCAAAACAATCTAGTGCTGGCTCAGAAATCAAGTAGTTGATGGATGAAATCAATTAGGCACACTTTTTCTTTCTCTTTTTGGTTTTGTTTCTTCTTTCTCATTGTTCACTCCATTGGCTATATTCCTTCCTTCTTTGTACAACTTGACTGATGTTCAGTGTGAAGGTATTTATAGATCCTGTATTTGGCATGCCACCATGGGGGGAGGAAGAGAAGGGGGGGAGAAAATGAGAAACTCAAGGGCCTGTGGAACTGAATGTTGTAAACTAAAAGGAAATCAATCAATTTTTAAAAATGGATTAGGTACACACAGAAGCAAATGAGCACAAAAACCTAGTGTTTGATAAACCCAAAGATCCCAGCTTTGGGGGCAAGAATTCACTATTTCACAAAAGCTTCTGAGAACATTAGAAAACAATCTGGAAGAAACTAGGCATAGACCAACAACTCATACCAAGCACCAAGATAAGCTCAAAGGGGGTATCTGGCTTAGACAAAAAAAAAAAAAGGCGGTATCATAAGTAAATTAGGGGCATATAGAAAAATGTGCCTGTGACATCTATCCATAGAGGTAGAGCTCATGATCAAACAAGAGATAGAGAGGCTCACAGGAGGTAAAATTCTTATTATATGAAATTAAAAAGATTTTTGATTATTTGAAATTAAAAGAGGTTTGTGCAAATAAAAACAATGCAACCAAAATTAGAAGAAAAGCAGGGAATAGAAAAAAAATTACAAATTTCTATGGTAAGGGTCTCCTTTCTCAACTATATAAGGAAATAAGTCAAATTTGTAAAAATAAAAACCACTACCCAATTGATAAATCAGTTTTCAAAGGAAGAAATCAAAGCTACCAATAATCATATGGAAAAAATGCTCTAAACAATTAATCACTAGAGAAATGCAAATTGAAACAACTATGAGGCACCACTTCATGGCCATTAGATAGACTAAGATGACAGAGAAGGAAAATGATAAATTCTGGAGGGAATGTGGGAAAATCAGGTAATACTAAAGCACTATTATGAAATGGTGTATGGTCCAACCATGCCAGAGAACAATTTAAACCATACCAAAGGGCCTATATAAAGCTTTGTATACTCTTTGAGTCAGCATTAACACTATTAGGTCTATACCTCAAGAGGATCAAGGGAAAGGGACCCATGTGTACAAAAATATGTACAGCAGCATCTTTTGTGCTGGCAAATAATTGGAAATTGAGGGGATGTGTATCAACTGGGGAATGGCTGACCAAATTGTGGTATATCATTGTGATACATACAAGAAATGATAAATGGAATGGTTTCAGAAAAACCTGGGGAGACTTACTTGAGCTAATACAAAGTGAAGTGAGCAGAATCAGGAGAACCTTGTACACAGTAATAGCCATATTGTAAGGATCATCAACTGTGAAAGACTTGGTTACTCTGATAAACAAAATGATCCACCACAACTCCAAAGGCTCATGATGAAAATGGCCATCACCAGGTAGAAAACTAATGGTCTCAGAGTGCAGACTGAAGCATAGGTTTTCCTCTATTTTTCTTGCTTCTCCCTCCAGAACACAGCTAACGCAGATAAGTTTTGCATGATTGGGTATGTTGGGTATCCTATTTCTTGCCTTCTCAATAGGTAGAGGAGGGGATGGAAAGAGGGAGAAAATTTAGAACTGAATACACATACACACACACACATATATATATATATTTGATATATATATATATATATATATATATTTGTATATTAAGAAGCCTGTGGTCCTCCATAATTTACAAAATCCTCATCTGGCCTACACATGGCAGAGTAGACAAAGGCTGAGGCCAAAGCTCTTTCCCCCTTCCCAAATGATTCTTCTCAGGACCTTGGCTAGAATGGCTCTCTCCTGTGTCACTGTTCAAATCTCTATATTCTGTATTGTATATCCCTATCTTGTGTTGATTCATAGGGCATGACCAACTCTCTCAACTAATCTAAACAGAATTCCTGTGCAGCAACACTCTCATTCACCAATGACTTTGAAGACATTCCAAACTGAGCAAGCTACTCATAGATAGTATAAATTATATGATTGATTGATTGACTCAGTCAAGGTACCTGGGAACCTTGCTGTTCATACTTGCTAAGCAATTGAGATGTGTTATTTTTAAGGCATAGAATCTTGTCATTTGCTTTAGGTGGGGGGGTATAATTGTCTAGGATGACCCCCCACACACACACACACACATATACACATATAAACTTCAGGGGGTCAAAGGTTAGAGGACTTTGGATTTCCTGCCAGGTTCCTAACCTTAATAGTGTCTCTGGACAGCTGATGGTGCTGGAAGCAGAGGACAAATAGGTACCCTGAGCAAAAGCAAACTTAAGATCCTCCAAGAAAAAAAGTTCCACCATGACCAAGGAACGCTTGGTGAGCACCAAGTGAAGAGCCACAAGATCTCCCAGAGCCAAGAACTGGGCATTAGCCCCTTGCTACAGATTCTCTCTCAATTTGAATCAGTCTTTTCCCTGCTTCTGTATGTGGGAGAGTGGAAAAGTCAGAGAGTGTAGGAGAGTGTGCCCATAGAATTTTCTGAGGATGTTGTATACTGGCTGCTTTTGTTATACCGATTTAATACTGCTTTCTAAAACACAGCCAGTGACTCAGTGGAGGGAGGGCTGAGCCCTCAGTCTGGAAGGATGTAATAGTAATGGAATTTACAGATTCCCTTGTATTGGCTTGGTTTTTGGTTTGATTGTGTTAAAACCCAGAGCTTGTGAATCCCACTTGTGGGATGGATTTGTTGATGTGAAAAGGGAGGGCTGAACTGGGAGGAGCTGGTGATGTAAATTTAGAGAGACACAAGAAAAGAGAGAGGCAGATGAACTTTTTGGAAGCAGCACCTTGGAGGCAGAGAGAGACTGAGAGGATTGCTGAGGGCCAGTTTGAATTGCTCAGGACTTTTGAGAGCTGCCACCCAGAGCTGCCAAGGACTGAGGAGACATGGCTGTTTTGCTGGTTATTTTTGTCTGTTTTGATGTTGTTTTACCAGATTTGTCCACTAATGAAAGACAGTCCTGTTGTTGCAGAAGTTTTGGAACCTTGCTGTTGGTTCAGAGCTCCTGAGACTGTTCTGCAGACAGAGAGTGAATTGCGCCCACTGGTGAAGGCCAATGCTGTTGTTGCAGAGGTCCTGGAACCTTGCTGTTGGTTCAGAAGCCCTGAAGAAGGATTTTCTTGTTGTATGTTTACAGAAATCCTGGAAGGGGGTTTTGCTAATGTTTTCAGGGGTCCTAGGACTGTACTTCAGAAAGAGAATGAATTAATGAAGACACTGGCAATGTATCTTGTGGCCTTGCTAAGCTTTGTCTCCCCAGGAACAAAGATTGCTGAGAACTTGCTTTGGCTCAAGATGAAGAAAAGACCTCCATTTGGGTATTAAATGCTGTGCTTAAGCTTGTCATAATTCTGGGGTAGATTCAATTGTGATCCAAGGGTGGGGAACTTTTGACCTTTTTGTGCTCTGTGATTGAACAAATGAATGTACTTTACTTATGTCTGGAAACTAATCTCCATTTGAGAAGAGGGGCTTTGTGATGGACTAAATGAATGTACAGCCTAGGGGTGGAGTAGTATTTAGAAGAGGGACTTTGTGATTGATTAAATGAATGTAATGTCCAGGGGTGGGGTAGTACTTGGAGATTATTGAATTACACTTGGTAAATGCTGTATTTTGAATTATGCTATATGTTGATTCTCTCTGTTCTTAATTTGTCACTGAATAAAATGGAAAGCACCTATGCTGGTATTTTGAACCTTGGGAAGTTGCCTTTGCTTGGCATTACAAAGGACTGAGTTCAAATCGAACCTCTAGCCGTGTGATCCTAGGCAAGTCATCGAACTTGTCTGCCTCAGTTTCTTCATTTGTAAAATGAAGATATTAACAGCACCTCCCTCCCAGGGGATAAGAGCATCTATTCCTCAGAATTGTGGTGAGGATAAAATGAGATAATATTTGAGAAGAACTTTGCAAACCTGAAAGTTCTACATAATTACAAGCTATTATTATTATAGCTGATTAAGTCTAGATAGCTAATAATCACAGAGCAAAGAAACATAATGTCAGGACTTTAAAGCTATAGCAATGGGAAAACAAGCCTCCAAATGTGCAGAACTCTGAGAAGACCTAATAAATACCCTGTGGAGGCCCAGCCTGCCAGGGAGAAGGGGGAGGGGAGAGGGGTAAGGAGACCATGTGCTAAACATAAACAAAGAGAGGGTAGAGTCATAGGGCTCAGTGAGCACCCCGGTACATTTCAGACAGTGATTGAAGATTAACTCTGCTTTCCTTTACTAGGACCAATAAATCTGCAAGCAAATTGTGCAGGTGTCACTTTGTGCCAGCACTGGCCTTGGTTCTGGGCATGCAAAGACAAAAACCTTACTCTCAAGGAGCTTACCTTCTATTCAGGGGATACAAGCTGCCCAAACATGAATAAGTACAAAACACACCCAGAGGAGATACAAGGTTTTCACGTCAGAGAGGTGTGAGGAGCTGAGGGGCAGGAGGTGCAGAAGGTTGCATGCTTAGTACACACTTGTAGCTTGCCATGTAGGAGATGGGACTCCAGTTAAGGTTGGCAGGGAGCTAGGAATACCCAGAGGCTGAGAGAAGGAGGGTGTGGAGGGGGAACCTTCACAAAGGTTGTTAATGACATGAGGGATGAAGGGTCCCATGGGATGAACAGCAGGAAGAGAGTGCAGGGGAGAAATGGAGTAAAGGGTGGTGGGGTCAAGTTCTACAGAGCTTTAAATGCCAAACAGAGGACTTTTCATTGGATCCTGGGGGCAACAGAGGGCCACAGGAGCTCATTGAATAAGGTAGTAACAAGGTTGGACATGTTTTGTGAAAATCACTTTGGCAGCCATTTGGAAGATGGATTGGAGAAGCAGAGAGTGGGAAGCCGATTTGGAGGCAAGGGAGAGGGGCTGTGGGTATGAACTAAGGTGGGAGCTATGTGAGGGGATGGGTGAGACTGATGTGAGAGATGTTTGGGGGTGGGGGTGGTGCAGAACCAGCAAGACTTAGTAACTGAATGGATATGGGCCAAGGGGGGAGAGAACCAGGAGGAAGTTACAGGGAGTCTAATCTCTGATCAGTATAAGTGAGAACTTTATAACCACAAGTGCTTATCAGGAAAAGAAAGGGTCTTCTTTGGTGGTAATGAGTTCTCCATCTTGAAAAGTGTTCAAGGTAGGATATGATGAATGATGCCTGAGATGTGGAAGAAGGGATTCTCCTTGGACTAAGTGACCTCTCATGTCCATTCTTGTCCTAAGGTTTTCTCTTTTCCATTGCTTCCAGCCCTGAGGGTTTGGGTATTCTCACTGTCTTGGTCTTGGGAGCAGATCTCCAACCTCATCTCCTCTAAGTCAATGTGTTTGTCCTTGAAACGTGGTATGAAACATGGTACCAGGGGAAAAACAGAGACTACAAGACTGACAAAAGACGAAAAACATTTATTCACGAGTTCGAACCCGGGTCCAACCATACACTTAAGATGGAGGACCCCGAGTGTCTTCTCGGGCGTTCTTTTATACAGCTCTTGCGGGGAGAGCAGGAAAACAAAGGTCAGGGATTGGGTGACAGACAAGTATGAGCCTTAGAGATAGTGGCTTGGCGCCAATTCTATAGGGGCCAGGGGGGGATGGTCAAGATTCAGTACCGGAATCTTAAAGGTCACCAGGAAGTCAGGGTGAGGCAAGGAATGTGCTGACATTCCTTCTTGCAAAAAAAACAAGTCTTATGAAAAACAAGTTTATTCCCTGGTATGGGTGGCCCCTTCTCAGTCCTCATATATGGAAACAAGTGGTTATTTTTAAGGCGGGTTTAGTGTAGTAGTAGTAGTAGTAGCAGTTCTTGTTGTAACAATACTACTACTATTACTACTACTAGTAGTAGTATCTACAATGGTCATGATAGTTACACTTACATAGCACATTAGGTTTGCAAAGCACTTTACATATATTACTGCCTTGGACCCTCACCCACAACCCTGGGAGATAGGTGCTACTGTTGTCATCATTTTACGGATAAGGAAGCTGAGACAGGCAGAAGTTAAATGTGGAAAAAGTAGTGACTATCAGAGGCAGGATTCAAAGTCAGGGGCTGCTGAGTTTCAAATTAGCTCTGCCTCCATTGAGTCATGATCCCTCTAGGCAACGTGGAAAATGCAGCATGAAAAACAAAGGAAAGGCAGAAGATGTCCACAAAAACCCATTGACAATGAAATGAAGGACATGGAAATATGGGGCTCCTCCATTCTCTTCCTGAACGAGGGACCACGAGGACTCGATATCTCATAGACTCATAGGAGCAGCTATTTAGAGCTGGAATCAATATTAGTCACCAGCAACACCCTCACTTTACAGATGAGGAAACAGAGCTGGAGAGGAGATGGGACTTGCCCAGGGTCACACAGCTCAGAAGGAAGGAATATTTGAACCTACGTCATTTTGATCCCCAGTCCAGGCTTCTAGTCACTGCATCATGGTGGTAGCAACCCCATGAGATTGCCCCCAGCTTCAGTCAATGTTACATTCCATGCTTGGTTCCTCCTTGGATCTTTGCTTCTATTGTTCTCTTGCCTAGAATGCCCTCCATTCTCCAGATGCTGCTCATCCTGCAAAGCCTGACTGCAGTACTGCCCGCTCTATGAAACCTTCCCTGCTTATTCCAACACACCTTAAACTCTCCCCAGTCTCAAAAATCCCAAGATGGGCTAAGTGTTCCTTTGCTGTTGGGTGCCTCGTCACTGTCCTCTCATACCTTTCTCTCTCTTCCCCAAGGTAGACAAAGAATGGGTGACTGTATACCTTTCTGTGGCCCAAGTCATGGGTGGGAACGAGTGGCGGCCATGACAGTGTTCCCCTAATATGAGGGCAGAGAAGGCCACCACTCTCCTTGTCCAATCAACAACAAATCTATTGAGTGTCTTCTATGTGCAAGGCCTGGCTGATAAAACCTATTAAGTCCCTACCTTCAAGGAGTTAATGGTCTAATAAGGAGGAAGATCCAGATAAATAGAATATAATGCAAATCAGAATATACTCAGGGCATCACAGGAAAGCAACACATCCTGGCATTCTGAGCGGGGTGTCTCAGAAATGGCTTTGCACTTTAGCTAGTCCTTAAAGGTAGCCAAGTCACAGGCAGGGGAACCTGATCATGGCAGCCCAAGGTAGCCACAGCTAGAACACACAACTAGTTACAGCAGTTATGACAGCTTGACAGGAGACTGTGAAGCCTCTGACCATGGTCCTGAACCCCAGAAAGCGAGGTTATGTAGATGAAGTTATATTAAGTTATATCAAACTCTGTCTCGTCTGTCTCTGTCTCTCTGTCTCCCTCTCCATTCCACCCTCCTCTTTCTCCCCTCCTCTTTCTCTCCCCCAGGCTCTTTCACTTCCCTTGTCTTTCCCTTCTTTGATTCCAAGACTTTTCTCTCCCTCTGCAAGTGTTTCCAGATTTACTAAGCCCTCACAATAAATGAACTTGGAAGACAAAAGGCACAGATGAATGGAAAGGAGGGTCCCAGTTTTCTGGTGGTGGGTGAGAGATACATGAGTCAGTGGAGCAGGGGTGATGAGAAGAATGATTTTTTTGGAACACTTGGCCTTCTCTCTTCGTGTTCATGGTAAGCAGAGGCAAGGGGACTACCGTAGAGATAGTTGCTGTCTGTGGGCCAACAGATTCTGCTAGATATTAAAGAACAATATTATAAAGAACTTAGCAAGTTCTCCAAATGAAACCAACGCTATTGGTGCTATTTGGTGACCAAAATACAAAGATGGATGCAAGAAAAAAGTGGGGAAAAGCTTTTGGAAAATGTGGTTTGGGATCTGCAAGGAAAGAGACCATAGACTTCCACCCATAGTCAAAAGCCTCACACCTGTGGATCAAGAAGAGTTGCTTCATGAAGAGACTTGAGAGACACTGGACACAGTGGGCATTATGTAAAAAAATAGGCAAGAAAGAAACTTGACTAGTTCCCTCAGGAGATGGGATACTGAGTGTGTGAGTCAGTCCTGACTCAGGGACCTGGGAGACCTATTGCTGACCTTTACTAGTGAAGCCTTCCCTTCCATATCATGCCAGATAAGCATCCATTATGCTTGAAGAAGAGCAGGGAAGGAAGCCGCCCCCTCCAGATGCAGCCACTTCTGTTGGGGGGCAGCCTTGGTTCTTAGCAGATGCCTCCTTCCATCAGACCTAAATGTGCCTCTCAGTGCCTTTCATCCCTTGCTCCACCCTTTACATCTGATCTGCTGCATCCCAGCCCTTCAACCCAGGGGATCTTTTCTTTTCCAGACTAAACTTTGCTATTTCCTTCACTTGCTCACCATCAGGGGTGGACGGGAGGCTGTTCACTGTCCTGATGGCTTCCTCTGGATATCACCAGCTTCTCAATGTCTTTCCTAAATTGTGGTGCCCAGTCCTGAGTGCAGGATGTCATCTGACCAGGACTGAGGACAATGGGACATTGCCTTTGCCACTTGCACATTGTGTCTGTCTTGTGTAGCCCAGAATGACAGCTTGCTTTTGTGGAACCGAGTGTTCAGAGCTGGGTTACAAGAGTTCCCCTTAGAGTAGAGCATAGGGTCCTGGGGCTTCAAGCAAGGAACACCTGGATTTAAAGCTGACCTCTGATGCTGACTAGCTGGGAGATACTGGGCTGGTAACCTAACTTTGGAAGTCTCTTTTTCTCTGTTAGGGAAGCAGGGAAGGGATTATTGGGCCCATTTTACAAATCAGGAAACTAGGGCTCAGGAAAGGAGAGTGCCTAGTCTGAGGGCACCCAGGTAGTAAGTGGTCTCTCTTACCCAGAGGTCTTTCCATGTCCTGGGGCTGACTTGTTAAGCTAACACAGGTCAGTGTAACCATGGGCCATCTGGGGCTGGGATGAGGACTGTTTCTAACTTGTTTCCAAGTCTAGAGAGAAGCACCTGAGATGGAAGGAATAGGGAATCATAAAGGTAGATGGATGGCATGGTGTGGCATGATGGAAACCAGAAACCAGGACTCAGGGTTTTGAGTCCACTCAAGGCAGCAATGCAATGCCAAACCCTGTGAGGCCCCTGGAGCTGCCACAAAGCCCAGGACTCTTTGAGACCACTTTGTCTCCCCCTGGCATGCTGGTCCTGGTCCTGGGACAGAAGGCACAGTCTGCTACCAGGAGGAGCCACTCCAAGCTTTTCCAGTTTGATTGAAGGAAGCTTGTGGTGGAGAGCTGGAGATAGCCTGCCTGCCACAATAGGGCCCTAGACAGCGCTTTCTTGGAGGTGGCCCAGAAATGGAAGGCCTGGAAGGAGCTGCTCATGGGATAGAGGGAGGACACCACATGTATTCAGAGACACCAGAGTCAGAGTGCATTGCAAGAGGGGTGGATGAGAGATACTGGACTGAAAGAGAATCAGAATAGGAGGAAGAGGAGGGGAAAAGGGGGAGGGGGAGGGAATAGGAAGGGGAGAGGAAGGGGGAGGGGGAGGAGGAGATTTACAATTTGACTGAGACCTGCACGGGGGGCCAGTGTGTATTCTGGCTGAAAAGGTGAGGCTGGGGCAGGATCCGGAAAAGCCTTTAGGTTTCAGAGCTGTTTGGATTGAATTCTACAGACTGTAATGAGTGGGTGGAGTTCATGAATCAGGGCAGGGACTGGTGAGATCTGCATCTGGGACAGCTGTGGGGGAGGACAGGCAGAGGGAGAGAGAGTCTGGAGGCAGGGAGGCTAGTTAGGAGGCTGTGTCCTAGGCCCCGAGAGGATCCTAATTATATTATAAGGTCCTTTGCAAACTGTGTGTCATCACCATGGTCCTGACTTAAGTCTGGGAGGGACCCATGAGGTCATCTAGGCTAATCCTCAATTTTGACACGAGGAAACTGAAGCAGAAGGCTTCCAATCCCTGCCCCGGGATGTTTCTCTGACCCCTCCTCTGGCTCTGTCCCTCTGGGCCTCTGTTGGCAGTGCAGCCCTGGGCTGAAGATCCCAACCCTGCGGCAAAGATCACCAGCCATCAGCTTCCCAAGGTGTTGCCGTATCCCCTAGTGGCCAGTTCTGGGCACAGCCTCAAGCCTTTCCAGTGCGGGCCCTGCTGGCATGGCTATGGGGCTCAACACCCCTACTGAAGCCAGAGAAAAAGCCTGAATGAGAGGCTCTCCAGGCCAAGGGGCCTGGGCTGTGTGTGGTTGTGAGAGGCAAAGGAAAAGTCCCCCATCCTAGGGCACTAAAGAACCTGGGCAGCCCTGGTGGGGACTGAGAGCCGAGAGCGGCGGCTTAGCTGGCTTCCCTGACAAGGGTCAGGATAAATGAGAAGTGAGTCCTCATTTCCCATTGTCTACCCCCTCCCACTTGAAATTCTAATTTGCTCCAGCTCGGTGAGGCTCACCCCTCCCAGACCCTGCCTAGATAGGGGGAGAGGGGGCGGGATCATCCAGGAGAACAAAAGGAACCAAGCAGCCAGCTGGTGCCCCCAACCCATCTTCCCTAGGCCTGGGGCTCTGGCCCTGTCATTAAAAGCCCATCAGAGCCCTCCAGCTGGGCCCCACACTGAATTCCCTCTCGAGGAGGGGGCAGGCGGAGCCCCTGGGCAAGCAGGGATGGGGAGGAGGCTCTTTGTGTTCTCAGCAATGACCCATTAATAAAGAAGGGAAGTCTCCATTACCCCAATAAATCATGCATCCAATGGACTGTTTCTGATTTAAATTCTAATAGGATAGACCTGCCGATTAAAATGCCAGATTCCTGGCCCCAGGAGGGCTTGCCTGCCAGTGCCTGGGCTCTAAACTCTTCTAGATCTATCATCCCTTTCACTTGGACCTCTAAATAAGGATATTATGCCAGGGGCATTGTTATAAGCTGTGCAGAGAAAAAGTATGAACATTTTCCAGGTGGGGAAACTGAGGCTCAGAAAGGTTAAGTGCCTCAGTCAAGGGTGTGTGTCTGTCCTCTCCCTTCCCTTATGTCCCCCAGGGCTCTCTACTTTCCCCACTACCACCCCACCAACCTCCCCCCCCCCAGAATTACAGAAGCACAGATCTGGGAGAGAACTAAAAGCCACAGCATCTGCCCCTAGCCAGGACAGTGATCCCCTGTCCTAAGAAATAGGCATCCAGCCCCTACCTGAAGACCTGGCACAAGCCTGGCATGTAGCAAGGAGGGGGATTTCACTGCCTCCCATTCCACCTTTGGACAGCAATAGTTATTTTAAATTTCTCTCATCTCAAGCCTAATTTGATTTCTCTGCCTCTTCCCTTTCTAGCTCTGCCTCTGGGGCCATGCAAAAGAAGGCACATCCCTCTTTGTGTGAAAGCCCCTGACAGGCTAGAAGGCAGCCCTCAGGTCCCCCTCTTCCTTAGACTGATGCCCTTCCCATCCTGGCAGCCTGCCTCTCAGCACCCCATTTTGAAAATGTCCTTCACATCATCATCTTAACATCATTAAACATAAACAAATCAGCACGTGCTTATGGTAATACTATGAATGATGGTCCCCTCAGATGTCATCCATTGGAGAATGACTAAACAAGCTATGGTATGTGGTTGTGATGGAGCACTATTGTGTTATAAGAAATGATGAGCAGAATGCTCTCAGAAAAACCTGGAAAGCCCTACATGAACTGATGCAGAATGAAGTGAGCAGAACCAGGAGAACGTTGTATGCAGTAACAGCAACATTGTTTAATGAATAACTGTCAATGACTTAGCTCTTCTCAGTAATACAATGATCCAAGACAATCCCAAAGGACCAAAGATGAAGCCGACCATCTGCCTCCAGAGAAAGAACTAATATTGACTTAATGCAGATGGAAGTGGCTATTTTCACTTTCTTTCTTTTTTCTTTTATTCAAGTCTTCTTGTACAAAATGACTAATAAGTAAATGTTTTACATAATTGCACATGTATAATCTGTGTCCCATTGCTTACCATCTCAGAGGGGGAAGGGGAGGGAGGGACAAAATTTGGAGCTCAAAACCTTAAATAAAAATGTTTAAAAATTGGAGAAAAAAAACGAGTGCCTCAAAGCTCAATCCATTGTCCATGACAGAGTGGCATGTAGGGAGGACAAAGGCAAAGCAAAGGCATGCCAACCAGGGCGATATATGACTGAGCCTCCATGAGCCCAAGACCACCACAGTAGCTGTCCTACCAGACTCTAGACAGCATTGGAAATAGCAGCAGCACCTGGGCTCCAGGTTAGCCGGAAGGACAGCACAACCCCATTCCTAGTGCCTTACTTCAGAGATTTCCACCCATTCATCTGGTCTGTTTGCTTACATGGAGTCTCCCCCATCAGACCAAGTTTCTCAAGAGCAGAGCCCGTCTTCTGCCTTTCCCCATCTCCCCAGAACTCAGCACCATGCCTGGCAGAGGAGGCCCTGAATCTACATTGACTGACTGGCTGGCTCTCAGAACACAAGATAAACAGGCCAAATTCTGGAACAAACAGACTGAATAAGGGGAAAGGCTGATAGCAGGTGCCCCCATTCCATGCCTGCCTTCCAGTATCTAGGATGAGAGTGTCTCAGAAGGAGCTAAGATCCTGGAGAAGAATCAAAAACCTCCATGTGTGACCCCCCCCCCTCCTGCAAACAGATGGTTGAGGCAAGTCTGCTTCTAGAAACAGGGGTTTATGATGGTCTATTATGGTGGCTATTGCCACCAGAAATTAGAGTGGTAATCCTTAAGTGACCCAGACTTACTGATCAATGTAGATTGTGCAAGGAGAGGTAGAAACTATACAACTCAGTTTCAAAAATTTAGCATCCACTGAGTACCTAGCAAGACATAATCTAGCAGATAGAATTGTGCGTAAGAACTTGCTATCTTGTATAAACTAACTGGCAGCAGCCTAGTGGCTCAGTGACTAAGTGTTAGACTTGGATTCAGGAAGACCAGAGTTCAAATCCAGCCTAAGACACTTACTAGCTGGTTGACCCTGGACAAGTCACTTAATCTCTGCCTTGGTTTTCTCTTCTGTAAAATGGGGATGATAGCAGCCCCTACCTCACAGGGCTGTTGTCAGGATCAAATGATCTAATGTTTGTAAAGCACTTAGGCCAGTCCCTGGCCCCTAATAGATGCCATCCAAGCTTATTCCTTTCCCCACCTAGAGAGGGAGGGAAGTCACAGGACAGAGGCATTTAGGGGAAGGGGAGGCACCAGAGAGAAATGGGAATCAGTCAAGGTTCAGTCCACCAATTATGTCCCACTCTCTGTCACCCCATTTGGAATTTTCTTGGCAAAGATACTATGGTGGTTGGCCATTAAGGGAAACAGAAGTTAAGTGACTTGCTTAGGGTCACACAGCTACTAAGTGTCTGAGGTCACATTTGAACTTGGGTCTTCCCTACTGCCCTATCCTCTGAGTCACCTACATGCCTCAAAACATTTATTGCCTACTATTTGCCAGGTACTGTGAGAAGGCTTGGGGATACAAAGAGAGTTGAAAGATGGTCCTTGCCCTTCAGGAATTCATAATATGATGGGGAGGAGGGGGAGAGTGGATTACAACATATTTTAAAAAGGCTAAAAAAACAGAGGGAAGGAAGACATGTTGAAATCCTGCCTCCAGGAGGTGCCCTGGGCCCCCTCCTTAAATGTCAAAGGCTCCCTTCTGTCCACCTGCCACCCTCTCCAGTCAGAAGTAGGGGCAGGTCCCCCGGGGCAAAGAATACTGAGGGGTGTCTGGAGACAATGAGAAAGCCCAGGAGTGCAGCCAGTTGGGAGATGATGGGAAACACCCAAAGCCCAATTGTACCTATTTTCCAGTTTGGCCTGGGATGGCCAGCTTTCTGAACCAGGAATGTCAAGGCTAAGGTGTAAGAGTATCAGCTGCACTGCCATGCTCCCCCTCCCAAAAGAACCTTTCCCTCTCTGCTTTGCTGTGGGGCCAATGACAAGGCCTTCATCCATCGACAGCTCCCTGCCCCTGTTTGGAGCACATCGAAAGGCTTCATTCTAACAACGGAAATGTGGGTGGAGGGGGGAAGGAGAGCATGTCAGCTTCAGGCAGGTCCCCCTGGGCAGCAAAGGAGAAGCTGCCAATCTTTAGTCAGGTTTCAAAAATTAACATTTCCCCTCCAAGAATCTCAACACTCAATGGGGAATTAATGGGGAACAATTGGAAAGTAAGTGATAAGTCTTTCTCTTTTAGAGGGAGAGAGAAAGAGGGGAGGTGGAGAGAGGGAAAGGGAGAGGGGGAGGGAAAGGGAGAGGAAGGAAAAGGGAGAGGGGAGAGGGAGAGGGAGAAGGAGAGAGAGGGAGAGGGAAAGGGGGAGGGAGAGGGGGAGGGGGTGATGGAGCAGGAGGGTGAGAGAGAGGGAGAAAGAAAGAGACAGAGACAGAGCCCATGTGTATCACCCAGTTCAGCTAATTCCTTTGAAATTCTGGGTTGGTCATGTTTACTGAAGGAGTTTTGAGGAATGAGAGTTGGGACCCTTTATTGATCTATTTAAAAATGAAACAGTTGGTTCAGTGGGCATAGCAAACAATGCCAGGAAATGTGCTGCTGTGTGATGACCTCCCCTAGATGTGCCCCCACTGTATTTCAGTCTTTGGCACATTACCTGTGCGTGCCCTTGAAGCAGGACCCAGGCCATGTCTGCTCATGTTGGCATGTGCTGCCTCTTCCTACATGCTCCTCCCCACTGGGGGTGTGGTGGGGAGAATATACTCCTTTATATGGACAGGGTATGTGTGCATACGTGTGTGCTCGTGTGTGCATGCGTGCATGTGTCTATGCACGTGCATTTGTGTGTGTGCTTTTTTATTAAATGTTGAAGTAACATATTCTCTGGCTGATTGGTGAAAGGAAATGCATCAGCAGGGGCTCATAAGCAATGGTTTTGAGCAGGCACCTTCCTATAGAGTACCTCTAAACTGGGATCTCAAGGGGTACATGTATGAGGGGGGCTCTAGGGCCTACACACACCCCCTCTTTACAGATAAATTCATCAAGGGATTGCTCTCATTAGTTGCCTCTCTTTCTGCATTTTAAAATTACTATTTTCAAAAATGCAATGAATACAGGCAGCTAGGTGGTACAGTAAATAGCGCACCCAGTCTGGGAGTCAGGAGGACCTGAGTTCAAATCCAGCCTCAGACACTTGACACACTTACCAGCTGTGTGACCTTGGGCAAGTCACTTAACCCCAATTGTCTTACCTTTCCCCCTCCAAAAAGCAACAACAACAGTGAATGCAACTTTTCCTGACAACAATGGTTTCCTATTAGGGAAGGTAAACGCTAAGAGGAAGACGGTTTGACCACTGGAAGGTAAGTTGGTGACCCCTGAGAGGTCACACTTTGGAAAATCTGTCTGGGTTAAAGCAGGTTAGAGAAGAAGGCCCAGGGGCCCTGGGGAGACAGTGAGGGAAAGCAGATGTGTGAGCTGGGGAGGAACCATGCAGACACAAAGTACCAACGAAAACTTGGAGAGCTGGTCATGAATGACTAGCTCTGCTTACTTGTAAAGCCAGGGAGATGCACCAAGAAAGACGGCTCTCCATACACACTCACCTGGATTTCCTACCCAGCTTCTTTTAGACACAAAGGCACAAAATCTAAGGAAATGTTGCTTGATTCTGCCTTGCCGCTAACAAGGCGCAGGAATACACTGGGACCCCAGAAAAACAAATTCTTGGCCAAAAAGGAAAATGTCTGCTCTGCTGGAAATAGGTGATGCGTGGTTTGGGCAATTAGCTGGAGTTAAGACCTTCTGATCCACAGAGTGCCTGGCAGGGGGAGGCTGGCCCAGGCAAGCTTGGCTAGCCTCTGTGCTGTGCAGCAAACACCAGCAGTCCTGTGAGCTCCAGCATGGCTTCAAGCCGAGATTCAGCGACTTCAGTTTGGAGTGAGTTTAAACTCCATTTCAAACTCCTTCATGTTATATGTAGGGAATATGATGGCATTACACTGCCTGGCACATAGGGAGCATTTCATAAATGTTCTCATTCATGCAGTCATCTGTGGGATTCTTTTCTGACTAGCCCACACTAGCCCATCCCTGGCAGAGACAAGGGGAGAAGGGGAGCTGACCAGTGTTCCATTTCCCCCCAGCTATCTCTTTACTCCCTGCCCTGGGACATTACTAAATCCAACAGGCCCACATACCTGCACTAACAAAGGTGTCTTCCTTTCAAGCAAGCTGCAGTGGGTACCACCCTCATAGCCAGGGAATAGATGAATCTGTGTGGAAGACATCCCTAAGAAAGCCAAGACAATGTAGAAACAAAGACAGAGGACTGGGTCCCAGAGACTGGCCACATCTGGGCTCAGGGGGAAGAAGAGGAACAAAGAAAACAGAGGGGCCTCTGTAGGAGAGGAGACCCAGGGTACGAGGCTGTCAACAGAAGCCAAGGACATGGAAGCGTACAGAAGGAGGTGGTTGTTAGACGGTTTGGTCCAAACATGGGCCTTCCACCAACAGGATTCTTGGTGGGTATCGTCGGCGTGTCTGTTATTGTTGCAAGGGAAAGTTGTGGTGGACAGAAAGGATTTGTACTTAATGAATGAAGATTTAATAAGTGCAGCATGGCAAGAAAGGAAGCAAACCAGAGCGAGACCAGAGGGGGTGTCAGGTGCAAGCAAAGCCTGGTTGGAGCTAAGGAAGGGTCTGCAGCACCTGAAGACGGCTGGGAAGGCGCCCAGACAGAACATGCTAGTGCTAGAGACTGGGGATGGCCAAGGGGTCTGCAGAAGACAGATGCTGAGGGCAGAGCTGCAGAAAGGAGAGGAGAGAAAGTGCTTCTAGCTCTGGAGAAAAAAAGGAAAAAGAAAACGAACTAGAATTTAGCCTTTGAAAGCGCTTTCCATGTGTTTCCTCATTCGGCCATTGCAACCACTCGAGGGGCGAGATGCTTTTAAAAATCCCTGTTGTACTGATGAAGAAAACAGGCAAAGAGAGGTTAGGAGACTTGCCCAGGGTCATCAACGGAGGTCTTGGGTTCAAATCTTGCTTCTCAAGCTTATTGCTTCTCAGGTTTGGGTCTTCAAAATGAGAGGGTTGACCCAGGTGGCCTCTGAGGCTCCTTAAAGCGATCTCTGATCTGGACAGCTTTGGACAGCTGTGAAGGAGGTGCTCCTGCCTGGGAGCCCGCCTCTACATCGGCTATCCGGATACTGCGTCTGCAGATCGTCTAAGACATAATGGAGAATGAGAACGACGTTCAGGACCATTCGGCTCTCCCCTTCTCCCCATTGCCCCCAATTTTTGGCCATGCCTTGGTGCTCCAGAGGCACTCACCGCACACACGGCACAGAGAAATGTGCTAAGACCTCCATTCCCAAATGGCGGACACCCCCACCTAGATGGCAGAGCATCCTTCTCCCAGCCCCTCACAGTTCCTGGATGGTGGAGGAAGCCTCCATCCAACGGGTCATCCAGTCTCCAAGCATTCATTATGTGCTGGGCACTGTTTTAAGCTCTGGGATACAAATACAGATAAAAAACAATCTCTGCCCTCAGAGACCTTACATTCTAATATAGGGAAGACAGCGCACCTACTGAAGCTGAAAAGCCAAGAGGCATGAGAGAGAAGGTGCCCAGTGAGGGCAGCATGATGGAGCCTAGAGGGAAATGGAGAACTGTCTGGCCCAGGCGCCCTCCTCAAGCCGGGGTCCTGGGAGAAGCCTTTGCCTCCCTGAGAGAGGCCACCAGGCTGGAGGATACTTTGTCCGTGGCTGGACGGTAAAGGAAGTTGCTCCCCCAATCCCCAGCTTCGACTCTGAGCAGTTTCCTAAACAGAAAAAGATTTGGTGGTTTTTTGGCGGGATTGGGGGAGAGGGGCTTGGTGTGCCTTTCTCCAGCTTCTCCTCAGGGCCACTGTTTACTGAGGAGTGAGCATCTGGGCAAAGACCAACTCTCCCAGATGGCCATTGCTGGGCTCCTGTCAGTCACCAAGGGAGTTCTAAGGGCCTGAGGAGAGACAGCAGCGGGGGGATGGGGTGGGAGTGTGCTAGAGCAGAGAGGTGGCGGGGGGGCCGTAGGCAGGGGCAGAGAATGTGTCCTGGAAGTCTCATTGTCCCCAACCGGCTGCTTGACTGATGGCCCTGTCCCCTGAGGAGTGAGCAGAAGATGAGGGAGGGAAGGGGCCGGTCTAGATCCAGGGAGAGAAAAGACAAAGGACTCCCAAGTGCCTACGCGGAACAGGGGTGGCGAAAGGTGGTGGGAGCCAAGTAGAAAAGGGCGGGGAGGGGAGGGGAGCTCGATCAGGGCCGAGCCCCAGCGGTGCTCGGAAAGAAGGGCAGAGACGAGAAAGGAGGCGTCTGCCCAGAAAGGAAGAAGAACCCACGGAGAAGGACAGATAAAGGTGTGGCTCCGGGAAATGGTCAGCAAGGGCGGGGCGGGAGGTATAGAGAAGCCATCAGAGCTCCTGACCTGCGCCCAGAGCTTCCGTGATGGAGAGTCACCCAGCTGGCAGGGGGAGGGTGATTCCCCCTCCCCTTTCTTCCTCCCTAAACCCCTGGCTACCCCAGTGTAAGGCGTGCAGGCTGGGCAGCAGCAGCCACAGCGAACCCAACTCTCCACTCTGGTCTTCTGCCCATTGATTACTGGTCACCAGGTGCCTCTGGGATGACTCTTGGGGCTTCGGGGCCGCCTTGCACACCTGGGCAGCACAGAGTCAAGGGGACAGGGGCCTGGGCTGCTCTCTGCTGCATTTACTACGGCAGGATGAGGAAGGAACATGCCGAGGAATGAAGCGGATTTGGCCAGGCAGGGTCAGAGAGCCTCCCTTCTCTTGACCAGAAGTACCACCTGACTCAGGAAGGGCAGGCCATTCCAGCTGTTGTCATCCTCCTGGGCACCCAAGCAGCCCTGCCAGGGCCAGTAGAATACTGAGCAATCGAGTGGGCCCTACATAGTGCCCTCCCAGGAGCCAGGACCTTCAGGAGCGCGGTCCATCCCCGGTCATCAGCGGGTGAAAGGCTTCTCCCTTCACACAGTCCACCCCCTTCTGAAGAGCTGGCTCTCGGGCACCTGGGCACCTGGGGGGGAGCTGAACTCATGAGCTGCACCTTCAGACACACTTTCATACCTACAAACACATGCCCACCTCCACATGAGGGCTGCACCCAAAGCCAAGAAGACCTCCATTTAAATCGGACTCAGACACTTCCAAGTTGTGTGACCCTGGGAAAGCTACTTGGTCTGTTCGTCTCAGCTCCTCATCCGCAAAGCAGAGACAGGAAGATCACCTGCTCTCAGAGTGCTTGTGAGGACACTTCTGTAGGCAGCCAAGTGGCGCTGCAGTGCCTAGAGTGCCTGCAGACGTCTTCCTGAGTTCAAATCCAGCAGTAGACACTTCCTAGCTGGGTGACCCTGGGCAAGTCACTTCACCCCGTTGCCTCTGTTTCCTCGTCTGTCAAATGAAGTGGAAAAGGAAATGGCAAACCACTGCAGTATCTTTGCCAAGAAAGCTTCAAACTGCCACAAAGAGTCAGACACCACTGAAAACAACTCTACAACGTTGAAAGCTGGATACCTTGCACCATGGCAGCACTCTAAAGGCCTTGGACTGAGAATTTACGGAGCAGCTAGGTGATTGGAATTTCAGGCCCCCTGTGGCTCAGAGCAGGGTCTCACTCCCAGCATCTAGTCCAGCCTGCAGAGGTAGGATTCTCAGACCAGATGGGAACCTGCAGTTCTGCGGCTCTGAACCAGCTTTTCAGGGACTGAATCCAGAAGCATCTCCTGTTGCTGAGACCTAACCCCGGTCAGGAACTTGCAGAGATCAAGCCATGATTGCAGGACCGAGCAGAGTTCTAAGGCTAAGCTAGTAGCAAGCACTCTGAGGGGGTGGGAAGATGCCTGCTAGATCAGAAAAAGCAAGGTCTGTAGAGCCCTGGGTTGGATTAGGGTCTGGAGAGGCGAGCCTTGGGAGTTGGAGGAGACAGAGGCTAACGCAGGAGGTGAGATTCAGCTCTTGTGGCCAACCCCCAGGCATATCCAAGGTGGGAAGGATAGCACTAGCCAAAGCTGTGCCAGCAAAGACCCCAGTCCTAAGTGAGAAGCAAGAGGAGGGGGAAGGGTCACAGGGGACTGGACAAGACGGGTCCAGCAACCACCAGCCAAGAGGGATGAGGAGGAGCCTAAGTTCCGGAATGGACGGCACTATGCTGATGTGGGAACAAACTGGACACAGATGGAAGGACCAGAGTCATAGCCTCACTTTCCCTTAAAGGTTCTCCTTGAGGTCTCCCACCCCGCCCTTAATGCTTGAAGGAAGTGCCAGGCTCATTTGCAAAGATCAGTCTCCTGCAAGCCTTGCTTTAGGTACAAAGGACAACTTTCTGCCTCAGAGGCTTGTGAGGCTGGAAAGCATTACTGGGTGATCCGGGACTGGCCCTCCCTGCCTGCTCCCCCATCCCCCCCATGCTGCAGTGACTGGACAGGGCCATTGGCTGGCCTCAGATGCCTTGGGGTGAGGACCACCTCAAAGCTCCCTTTCAAAACCCAGCCCCTTTGGGTATACTCCCCAGCCAGTGGGGAGAGTGGGGTGGCTGGCCATTCCTCCTGTCTCTCTGGGCTCTCCCAGGTTGATGCGGAGATCTCTCCACCTCTGCCTCTCTTAGGGAGGGCAGAGCCTTTTGCCATCATTCCTTAGGTATGCTGGTCACCCCTGGAAGATGGTAGGGGGACACTAGCACCTGGCTCTCCCACTTTTTCTGGGCAGTTGAGTGAAAATGGCCCAAGGACCAATTTCTCTTTTGCACTAAATGATGCTGGATGGGGCTGGAGATCTCACTACTGAATTCCCTGTTATCTATTTGGAATGCTTTTAATTAGGCTGATCTATTTCCAGCTGCTGGAACAGGCAGCTCAGGACCCATTGGCAGCATTTAAAGGCGCTTTGAAAGGAGCCAGCTTTCTCTCCCAGAACAGCCCTCAGAACAAGGTAAGCAGAAAGCTGCCTTTGTTCCTTGGGGTGATCCAGGGGAACAAATATGGCGGGGCAGGAAGGGGGCTACTAGCTCCACACCCATGAAGGCACACAAATGCACACACACAGAGGGTGAAGTGTCAGTGCTGCCCTCAGTTTCCACCCCAGCCAGAAGCCCTTTGAAGTTAGGGGTGAACAGCAGCACCCTAGGGCCACAGCCCCCTGTGGCACTGGGTGGATTTTCAAGGCCAGGCCTCTGCCTGGGCATTTTGTTCTGCCCTGCACTCTTCCATGAGTCTCCATTCTGAATGTAGATGGTGGAGCTATGCTGGGCCCCTGGATAGAACTCTGCTTCACTGAAGGGCTTTAGGAAAATCTGAAAAGCTGCTGAAAGCTGGAATGAAAGTGGCTGTCTTCTTCTGCTCCTGAGAGGGCCAGGCATGAGCTATAGGCAGGCTTATGGCTCTAAGCTCTGGCTTCTGTTCTGGTGAGGTAGGAGCTTGCCAGGGCAGAGGTGGGGGTGTGCTCCAGGGGCACAGCCACCACCCTGTTAATCCAAGTGCCCCTCAAGGCTCAATCCTGCTCTGTCATCCCTTCTCCCTCAAGACTCTTATCTCCTCAGCTCCCATGGACTGAACCAACATCTCAATGCAGGTGATTCTGAGTTCTGCTTGTCCAGCCCTGACCTCTTGATGTCCAGTCTCACATCACCAGCTGCTTTTCTGGACAGCTCAAACTCAGCATATGCAAAACTAAACCCATTCTCTGTTGCTCACCACCAACCTTCCCCTCTTCCTAATTTCCCTAGTGGGATCACTCACAAGGGGAATCCCGAGTCTCTCTTGCTCACCTCACATGGCCTCAGTAACAACTAGATGGCACCGCAGAGGATTGTGCACTGGGCCTGGAGTCAGGAAGACCAAGCTTAAACCTGCCCTTGGATACTTCCTTCCTGACCCTGGGAGCTTAATCTTTCTCTGCCTGAGTTTCCTCTTCTGTGAAGTAGGGATCTCACAGAGATAATAATCGTAAAGCACTTGGCACAGTGCCTGGCACAGAGGTAGGACCATAGCAATGTTTTAAAAACCAAAAAGCCTATCATTTCTATCTCCAAACCATCTCCTGAATACACCCTTTCCTTTCTGCTGATGTGGGCTACCACCCATGCAGGCACTTACAGGCTCCTCTCTGGACTCTCCAAGTAGCCTCTGAACTGGTGTCCCTGCCTCAGCTCTCTGCTACAAATCCATCCTTCCTTCAGCTGCCAAGGGGCTTTCCCTCCATGCCACTGTCTCCTCCCCGCAATAAGCTCCCTCAGCTCCTTAGGCCTCCAGGACCCCATAGAAGCTCCCTGCTGTACACTGTTGCCCCTCCTGGGCTCTCCGCCAGGTCTCCAGGTTGAGCTCACCACAGTGCCTGACCCACCATGTGCCATCTCTGGATTGAGAGGCACATGAGGCCAACAAGCATGTCCCACATGTCCATGCCCCTGTGACTCATTGACGACACCTCCTGATGAGCAAACCAGTTGTCTGGGCTACAGGGGCCTGTGTCCTGGGTCTGGCTCTAGGGCTATGCTCTAGACCGGAGGCTGTTTAATAGACTTCTGGGTAGCTGGCAGGCCTTTTTTCACTCTCAATGGGACCAGCCAAATGTGAAGTAACAGGTGACATTCCATGCTGATTTCCACCCTTCCCATGGCACTTTATAGGGGTTCACCAGCATTGCACAGACTGGTTTGCCTGCTTTATAGACACCTAAGGACACACCCAGTGGGTCTCCTCCTTTCCCTATACTGTACTGGCATTTGGGACCAGTCATGTTTATTAGGTTGGGATTCTCCCTGTGAGCCTTGGACCTCTTCCCATTGGGCTCCAACATTTCTTGCCAACAGGGAGCAGGGCTGTGGCTGCCTGGGTTTTAGAAGCACTGCCAATCTTCTGGAGAGGGAGGAGAAGCCCAGGCCATCTCCAGGGTGCTTTCTGAACTTTTAGATCACTTTCTTCTCTCCAATAAGCAGCTGTCCAGCTTGGCCCCTTCTTACTTCTGCTGGCTGTGGGCTCAAGACCCTTCCTGACCTGGGGCCATTGCTATTATTTATAGGTGTATTTTATTAAATTTGTAACTGTTTTTAAAAAGTGGGTGAGGGGAAAAGAGGACAAACCAGAGTGTCCTCTGAGCAAGCAGGGCCTCACTGGAGCTACCAGGAGGCATGGTCACCAGCTTGATCTCCCATGACTGGCCTAGGAAAGCATAGGAGGGGAGGGACACTTGATGAAGAGAGAGGACAACCAAGCCCCATCAGCATCAGGCTTCTGGCAAGGTGGTTCTACTTCTCTGTACAGCTGTTGAGCAGCAGAGTCCAAAGACACTTAGCTAGGATGTCCACAGAGGGTCCTCCCAACTCTGAGACCCCAGGCAGAAAGCAGCAGCAGTATCCTTCCATTTGATCAATGGCTGTGTGTGTGTGTGTGTGTGTGTGTGTGTGTGTGTGTGTGTGTGTGTAAGAGAGAGACAGAGAGGAGAGAGAAGAAGAGAGAGACAAACAGAGACAGAAAGAGGAGAGAGACAGACAGAGATAGAGACAGAAACAGAGACAGAGAGAGGAAGAGAGACAGAGAGACGAGAGTGCTAGGGCTGGCTGCCATGTGGACAAGAGGACAATGCTTGGCTAGAACTAGAAACATGGCTGGGGGGGTGTTGGCCAGAGGCAGATCCCACCTCCCTCCCCCCGCCGGGCCCGGGCTGCCTCCTCTGCCCGGGCTGCCTCCTCTGCCCCTGCCTCTTAGACCCACCAACCCTCCTTTAGACACCACGTGGTGAACTCACCCTGTACAAGATGAGAATCCCAGCCATTCCCTGACCTGGCTTGCCTGCCTCTCCCTTGCCTGGGCACTGCCCTCATTCCTCACTGTCCTTATTGAGTGGAACTGCAGTCATATGCATTCAGTGACTCCTACATCCCTCCTGCCCTGCCAGGTTGAACCCCTCCCTCCCATTGACTACGGTAGTAGCTGCTTGTTTGAGTAGAGCCACCAGAGGGCAGTGGTGAGCCAGACAGGCTCTGCGACCAGATTCCCTGCCTCCTGGCAGGAAGGAATTTCCCTTAAGTCCCTGGGCTTGAGCTCTGCCTTCGAAGGAAGGGAGGGACAAGGCTACTTGCTCCAGAGCTTAATGGCTCTTGTCCCTGCATTGCTTCCATCTGGATGAAGGTCCCGTTTGCCCTTATTATTAAAACAATGAATAAATAAATGGGGAGGGGAAAGAGAAAAATAATAGTGTAAAAAAGAATCACATTCAGTCTGAGCCAGAGCTCTCTTCTCACGGCTGCCCAGAATCGAGTTCTTCCCTGTGTTGTCTCTCCCATCCTCTCTGACGCAATCATTCAGAAGCTTCTCTGTCCTCAAGGACGCTGGCGCCAGCCACAGAAACAGGCATGTTTGAAGGAGAGTAACTTTGCAGATGAAGAGAGCTGGTTCTGTTTCGTAGGTGTAGGAAGAGGAAAAGTGGGGAACACTCGCCCAGTTCTCATGCAGCATCTGCAGGTTCTTCCTGGTGCCAGTCCCTGATCTGGACACACATGACTTTTCCTGGTCATTTCTTGGCCTCACAAAGTCCCACCCCTCCAGCAGGTCCTTATGGCTTAGCTTTTAGCAGCTGCTTTTTGGCATCTCCCTCTGCCTTCAAAGGCTTTCCTCCCTTTCTTCTCACCACACCCCTTCCTACAGGTCAGGATTAAAGAGTGCTTTGGTAGTCTGGGTAGCTGGTCCAGCAACTTTGGTCTCTCCTACCCACAGAAGTAGAACTGATGATGGATGCTTAAGCTTAGACTGTACAGCCTACTTCTTAGACACCTCTCAAATGCAAATAAAGGAAACATTTTGGCTCTCTCTTTGTATTTATGGGGATACAGCATTTGTATTGTCTCTTGAATGTACTTTCCCATTCCTTGCACTGTCCTCCAGTGAGAAGCTAAGGGACTCAATCCTTCCTCCCTCTCACAGACCAACTTCTGGAAAGAACCATGAACACTTGCTGCCTCTTTTCTCAGCTCCACCACATGGCTAAAACTTACAAATGATCTCTGAAATTCTGAATCAGAGGAGTTTTCCTTGTCTTCTTTGTAGTGATGCAAGGACACTCTCAAGGTCTTTCTGACGAACTTGGAATCAATTGTGAGACATGGGAGGCACCGGCAAATGGCCGCCCAGCATGACATGCCCCAAACAAAGAAGGCACTGGGTGTGCTCTATGAGCAAAGCAGAATTGCAATAGCTCAAAAGTAACTTATGATGTGCATATCTAGAGACCTCTCCCTCCCCAATGTTCACACGACAGGTGGGATCGACCTGTGGCCTTCCAGGTTCATTCTGGACTGAGCAGCCACGGTTGGATACACTGTACACTGACCCCAACACTGTGAGGTTATGCGGGCCCTCCTCAAGCACCAAGCACAACAGACAACCAACCTGGGATAGTGCCGGCCTAGGCACGCTTGCTCTCTCTGACTCTCTGAGACTGTGCTCTCCTAGCTCACCATATCTCCCTAGCACGCCCTCCTCAGTGCCCCTTGATGGATCATTGTGATGGCAAGCAAAGCAGTAATTTGCTGCTTGTTTCAGCGATTCAAGTGCCTTTGAGCCTAGAGTTCAGATGAAAGAAGACTTTACTTGGGTACTCAGTGCTGACTGAGAATATTGTAGCTTACTGTGACCTAGAGGTGGGTGGTGTTTGTACTTTCTGTTGCCCCTTAAGGATGATTGGAAGTCAGCCTGGAGTCAAGAGGAAAGAGGACTTGGATACTCTGTGTTGATTGAGGAGATTGTGACTTACTGAATGATATGTTTTGTCTCAGACTATGGGGTCACCTTAGCAATAAGTTGTTATGTTGCGTTGCTGGGAATGTCGTGCTTTAGTTTATTGCTGAAGAAGTAGAGTTTACTATACTATGAGATTAGACCCTTAAAGTCATTCTGTGAGTGGCTTTACAGTCATCTACAAAGTTTTCTCCCAGGTGCTCCTCTCCTCTCCTTACACTTTCTCCTCCTTTACGATTTCATCTGCTCCCATCATTCAAGCGTCTTGTTTGCTTGGATGGCTCCAACTGTGTAGCTGGTGCACATCTTTCTGTGAGCTCTTCCCTACACAGACAACTGCCATGGACATGCCCATGACCCCTAGGTATCCAGGTGACACCTTGAATTTAACTTGTACAAAAAAGAGCTGATTCTCTTTGTCTGTGAACTCTATCTTCCTCCAAAGACCCCCATTTCTGTATGGGGGTGGGCCCCACCATCCAAGAGAGAAAAGGAGGCTTTGATAGAGGCTAAAATCAAGAACAGTAAAATGATTTACATGATATCAAAAATCAACAAGCATAGAGGCAGAGCCAAGATGGCAGAGTAAAAGCAGGAATTGCATGGGCTCCCACATCAACCACATTCAATACCTGTAAAATATGACTCTAAACAAATATGAACCCACAAAGTGACAGAGAGAAAGAAATCTCCCACTGAAGGCAGTCTGGAAGGTGGACAGGAAGGGTCTATCACACCAAGCTGGGAGCCAAGCTCAGTCCCATGTGAGCCACGTGGGCCCAGACCTGGGGCAGCTCTGATCAGTGGCACAGATGGGCCAGGGAAGACTTTAGGAGAGCTAATCACTGGCAGTTGTAGTGGTTTCCAGAGTTCTCAACCCATAAATGCCAAAGTGAAAGTAAAAGTTGAATGGGGACCTCTGTTGGAACTGGGTGGAGAAGGGTGCAATATGGCCCCTGCCCCAAGGTCAAGAGGTGGTGGAGGCTGCCTCCAGAGCCCCTGGCCTGCAGATTGTAGGGGGACCAAGTGACCATTCCAAGGGTAATCACTCTTGCTTTGATCTGCTTGGATCTGGGTCATAGTCTTTGGTGGTCATGCTGGGGTGAGGAACACCAGGGTGCCAGACCTTGTGGTAGCTGTAGAGAGGACAGCCTCCTCATAGCTCTGGCAGCTGTGGAAACCCCAGAGATTTGGGACACAGGTCTCTCAACTCTGGAAGCAGAGTTCTACCTCGGCAAAGAGCTCAAAAGTCAAGTAATTGGCTGGCAAGATGAACAAGCAGAGGAAGCACTATCAGACCACAGAATCCTTTTTTGGGGACAAAAAGGATAAAAACATGGAACCAGAAGACAACAAAGTTAAAACTTCTACATCAAAACCTTCCAAGAGAAATATGAACAGATTACAGGCCATGGAGGAGCTCAAGAAGGATTTTGAAAATCAAGTAAGAGAAATGGAGGAAAAATTAGGAAGAGAAATGAGAACAATGTGAGAATATATTGAAAAATAAGTCAAGAGCCTGTTAAGGAGACCCCAAAAATACTGAAGGAAATAACACCTTAAAAAAAGACTGACTCAAATGGCAAAAGAGGCCCCAAAAGCCAATGAGGAGAAGAACGCCTTAAAAAATCAAATTGGTCAAATGGAAAAGGAATTTCAAAAACTCATTGAAGAGAAAAATTCCTTCGAAATTAGATTGGAGCAAATGGAAGCTAATGACTTTATGAGAAATCAAGATACTATAAAACAGATCCAAACAAATAAAAAAATAGAAGGCAATGTGAAATATCTCATTGGAAAAACCATTGATCTGGAAAATAGATCCAGGAGAGATAATTTAAAAATTATTGGACTACCTGAAAGCCATCATAAAAAAAGAGCTTAGAAATCATCCTTCAAGAAACTATCAAGGAAAATTGCCCTGATATTCTAGAACCAGAGGTCAAAATAGAAATGGAGAGAATTCACCAATCACCTCTTGAAAAAGATCCCAAAAAGAAAACTCCTAGGAATATTATAGCCAAATTCCAGAGTTCCCAGGTCAAGAAGAAAATATTACAAGCAGTCAGGAAGAAACAATTTGAGTATTGTGGAAACAAATTCTAGCAGCTTCTACAATAAAGGGTCAAAGGGCTTGGAATATGATATTCCAAAAGTCAAAGGAGCTAGGATTAAAACCAAGAATCACCTACCCAGAAAAACTGACTATAATGCTTCAGCAGAAAATATAGTCATTCAATGAAATAGAGGGTTTTCAAGCATTCTTGATGAAAAAAACCAGAGTTGAATAGAAAATTTGACATTCAGATACAAGAAGAAGAGAAGCATTAGAAGGTAAACAGGGAAAAGAAATCATAAGGAACTTATCAAAGTTAAACTACTTACATTCCTACATTGAAAAATGATCATTGTAACTCATGAGACTTTTCTCAGTATGAAGACAGTAGAAGGAAATATATATGTATGTATAGGAGGGTGCATGTGTGCATAAATACATATGCGAGTGTGTGTATATGCATGTACATGTATGCATAGACAGAGGGCACAGGATCAGTTGAATAGGAAGGGATGGTATCTAAGAAGTAAAATTAAGAGGTGAGAGAGGAACTTATTGGGAGAAGGAGAAAGGGAGAGCTAGAATAGGGTAAATTATCTCATATAAAAGAGGCAAGAGAAAACTGTTACAATGGAGGGGAAGAGCAGGAAGGCAAAAGGGAATCGGTCAACTTTACCTTAATTGAATTTGGCTTAAGGAGGGAATAACATACACACTCTATTGGCTATCTTACCCTACAGGAAAGTAGGGGGGAAGGGGATAAGAGGAGGGATGATAGAAGGGAGGGCAGATTGTGGGAGAGGGTAGTTAGAAGCAAACACTTTTGCAAAGGGACAGGGTCAAAGTAGAAAACAATAAGTGGGGAGCAGAGTAGGAAGGAGGGAGTTATAGTTAGTCTTTCACAATATAACTACTATAGAAATGTTTTGTGTAACCATACATGTACAACCTATATTGAATTGCTTTTCATCCCAGTGGGGGTGGGTGAGGAGGGAAGAAGGGAAAGAATCTGGAAATCAAAGTTTTAAAAACAAATGTTAAAAAAAAATGGTTTTAGGGAGAAGCTAGGTGGCGCAGTGAATAGAGCACGGCCCTGGAGTCAGGAGGACCTGAGTTCAAATGCGGCCTCAGACACTACACACTTATTAGCCATGTGACTTTGCGCAACTCACTTAACCCCAATTGCCCTCCAAAAAGCAAAAAAAAAAAATGTTTTTTTACATGCAACTGGGAAATAAAATATACGGGTCCTGGGGCATAGAAATCCATCTTGTCCTAGAAAGTTGGGGGGGAGGGGTGGGGGAAGATATAAGAGACAGCAGAGTGGGGGAAGAGGTATTCAGCAGGCTGGATATATTGGGGTGGGGGTAGGGGAAAGATGGGGAGAAAATCTAACTCAAAATCTTGTGGAAATGAATGTTGAAAACTAAAAATAAATAAATAAAGGGTTAATCTTTTTAAGAATAAAAAAAATCAACAAGCATTTATTAAGTGCTTACTGTGTGCTAGGTAAAGGCATCTAGGTGGATAGATCACCAGACCTGGAGTCAGGAGGACTCATCTTCCTGAGTTAAAATCTGACCTCTGACACTTAGTAAATGTGTAACCCTGGGCAAGTCATTTAACTCTGCCTCAGTTCCTCATCTCTAAAATGAGCTGAAAGGGGTGGCTAGGTGGTGCAGTGAATAGAGCACCTGTCCTGGAGTCAGGAGGATCTGAGTTCAAATCTGGCCTCAGAAACTTAACACTTACTAGACATATGACCTTGGGCAAGTAACTTAACCCCAATTGCTCTGCCATTCCCCCCTCCAAAAAGCAAAAAACAAACAAAAAATGATACGGGCGAGGAAATGGCAAACCACTCCATTTTCTCTACCAAGAAAACCCCAAATGGGGTTACAAAGAGTCTGACACAACTGCAAATGATTGAACAATGCTCTAGGCACTGTGTTGAATGTTGTAGAGACAGAAAAAACAAATAGGCCCAGCCCCCAAGGAGCTGACATTCTAAGGGGAAAGACTGCATATAAATCAGTACACATAAGGTCAACAAATAGATAGACAGATAAATGGAAAGCAATGTTAAGAGGGAAAGACATCAGTGTGTGTGTGTGTGGGGGGGGTGCAGTGGTCGGGAGAAGAGAGTCTCCCAGCCCCCTTACAGGAGATGGCACTGGAATTGAGTCATAAAGGAAGCCAGAGATTCTTAGTCAGAGGTGAGAAAGGAAAGCAGGCCACTTGTGGGTAACAATAGATTGTGGAGAACCAGTCAGTCAACAATCAATGACTGTTTGCCAAGTGCTGGAGGGGAGCAGAATATAAGTAAACTAGAAAAGTCAGAAGAGGCTAACATGTGAAGAGCTTTAAATGCCAAACAAAGGACTTTCTATCTCAATCTGGAGGCGATAGGGAGCCACTGGAGTTTATTGAGTGGGATGGGGATGGTAACTGGTTGGACCAGTTCTATAGGAAGATCAGCTGAATGGAGGATGAATTGGAGTGGAGAGAAACCTGAGGCAGGCAGACCCATGGGAAGGGACTGCAAGTTGTGAGGTGATGAGAGTCTGTACCAACCAAGCAATCAATCAAACAAAATTTCTTAAATCCCTGCTATGTGTCAGGCACTGTGCTAAGCACTGGGACCACCAAAAAGAGCCAAAAGACAACCCCTGCCTTTGAAGAGCTTACAGTCTAGTGGGGGAGACAACATACAAAGCAGGCTCTAGACAAGATAAAAATGAAATATTTAACAGAGGAAAGACACTTGAATGAGGACGAATTGGGTGGTTTCATGTCAGAGGAGGGAAGCCGACTTGTTGGAGAGATGCTTCCAGGTGAAATGGACCAGAGAATTAGCAGAGGTGAAATAAACTGTGTGGAATGACTTGCAGTGTAGTTTCCCCATTCTGAATATCATATATCCATTCTTACTACTTCCTTGTATTTCGTAACTAAGTTCAGGATTGTTTCCCCATATATATGTGTGATAGTAATGGAAGTCATTGTATATTTCACGGTAATGTGAGAGCTACTGAGCATTAATACATTTGATTGGATTAACTATTGAGACCAAATTAGAGGTGTTTCTAGTTTGGGGAGTTTGGGGAAAGGAATGGTAGTGTGAGAGGTAACAAAGGATTAAGTTTCTACAGAACTGCAAGAATTGCTGAGCAAGACGACTGATAAAAAGTAACAGGCCTTGGGAGGGAGTTGAGTTCCTAGTCCTTGGGGGAGTTGAGGCAGTGGCCTTGGAAGGGCATCGAGTGCCCAGAGAACTCCTAGATAATTCTAAAATGAAACAATGTAGAACAGAAGGAGCTGGCAGCAGCAGGTGGATTTGACCAATCAGGGAACAGGCAGTGGCCTTGGGGCACCCAGGCTCAGACAAGGATGTATCTAGGTTAGACTGAAGGGGGTACAGTATTCTGAGGTTGTTACTGTGCTTGCCTAGTGGACCTCATGTATTATGCATGTTATCTAACAAGATTAGAGCCTCGTTAGTAATAATTAGGTTAATGTTTGGGAGGGGCCTGTAACCCTTGCTATTTAACCCAGCCTTGGCTTCTGTACCTCGGCCTCCTCTCTCTGGGTGCTGTCCCAGAGACTGCACTGCCTGCTTCTCCAAGGATTCTATTAAATCTCTCTACCTTCACTTTGAGAGTTCTCCGAGTAGTCAATTTGGGTTAGGGTCTCTGTATCCCACACAAACCAGAGATGCAGCAGGAGGTGAAGGGGACCAGACATGCAGCAGGAGGTGAAAGGGACCAGAGATGCAGCAAGAGGTGAAGGGAACCAGAGATGCAGCAAGAGGTGAAGGGAACCAGAGATGCTACAGGAGGTGAAGGGACCAGAGATGCTACAGGAAGTGAAAGGGACCAGACATGCGGCAGGAGCTGAAAAGGACCAGACATGCGGCAGGAGGTGAAAGGGACCAGAGATGCACCAGGAGGTGAAAGGGACCAGAGATGCGGCAGGAGGTGAAAGGGACCAGAGATGCGGCAGGAGGTGAAAGGGACCAGACATGCGGCAGGAGGTGAAAGGGACCAGACGTGCGGCAGGAGGTGAAAGGGACCAGACGTGCGGCAGGAGGTGAAAGGGACCAGAGATGCGGCAGGAGGTGAAAGGGACCAGAGATGCGGCAGGAGCTGAAAGGGACCAGAGATGCGGCAGGAGGTGAAAGGGACCAGACATGCGGCAGGAGGTGAAAGGGACCAGACATGCGGCAGGAGGTGAAAGGGACCAGACATGCGGCAGGAGGTGAAAGGGACCAGACATGCGGCAGGAGGTGAAAGGGACCAGAGATGCGGCAGGAGGTGAAAGGGACCAGAGATGCACCAGGAGGTGAAAG